>NW_025061249.1:0-9262 GCF_019279795.1 Protopterus annectens | reverse complement strand
TTTTGGAGTCCAAATTTATCATAATCTAAGTCTCCCTTTTTCTCTTTCACCTCCAGCACAGTCTGTAATAATAGACAGCTCAGACTTTGCTTGGGGAGCAGTTTCTGTTGTGATAAAAGTAGAGGGTCTTTGGATCAAAAATGTCAGACCAAAACACGCAAACAAAAAGAGATGTTGGTCCTTCTAAGTGCTCTCAAGTTTCTCAATCACCTGTGGTCCCCTGGACCATTACAAGTATTTACAGATAACACCATAGTGATGTAGTACATAGACAGACCGGGGGAGCCACATCTTGCCATCTGTGCATACCAGCCAAAGTAGCCTCAGATGTAGCTTTTCAGCTTAGTCTCCCCCCTACAGGTATCTTGCATACAGTCAGAACAAAGTTATATAGAGGGCAAGCTGAGCAGGACCAACACAGATCCTCATGACTGGAAAGTGAATCGGGGGTGGATGGGGTCTTCCAGGAATTGATCCAGCTGTGGGTAACACCTCAAATAGATCTTTTTGTCTCCACTAACAATAGTCAATTGGAAAAAATTCTGTTTCAGGGCTCTGCAAGAAGACTTGGAAGACAGATACATTTCTTATGGACAGGAATGCTCTTGTATGCTTTTCCATCCTTTGCACTAATAGCCAGGGTCATTCTGAAGATTCAAAAAGACCGTCTTAAGTATCATTACAGTGACTTCCTTCTGATCCAGGCAACAGTGGTTCTCCCTTCTTTTGGAAATGACCAGGGGCAAACATCACAAGCTTCTTCTCGGACTGGACCTACTCACATGTGACAAGGAGTGTTTGTTACGTCCCAACCCCAAACAATTGCAACTGTCTTTCTGGATGATAGAATCTTAAAAAAAACACCTTTATTAAATTATCACTTAAGACCCAGACAAAAATGCATTCATAGAAAGGAAAAAAAGCCATTTTAACATTTTTTCCGTTTAAATGCAATATACATCACATATATTGTCTTGCCTACTATCATCAGTCCAACATTATAAAAAATGCTGAATTTCTGCCTTCCCTTAAACCTCACACCTCCTCCTCCTGAATATTATTATGCATGTATTGTTCCCAGAATTTCCATTTACTTCTATGTAATTTCCTTTGTTCCTTTTCTAAAGATCACTCTTCCAGTTCTTTTTTGTAATATTCAGTACCTCAAGTACAGTTGGTGTAGACTTTGATTTCCATTTTCTAGTAATTAGTGAGGTTTGTTTTGCAGCCAGCAGAGTTAAACTTAATAATGCCTTACTATGTCTAGGCAATTCAGATTCTGTGTCCCAGCTGAAAGGAATCATTTCTTTACTTTTAGCCATTTGCTCAGCCAATATTTCTGATAAGAGTACTCTGTATGGAATATTTTAAATCGGCCATCTCATTGCTGTCCCAAAACATATGTTCCCAGTTACCACTTTCTCCAACACACCTCCAACATTTGCTGTCTACTTGAGGAAAAATTCTTTGAAGTCTGCTTGAAATATAAAAATGGATCTAGTTTAAAATATTGAATGACCGCTTTGTCAAACCACCATTCATCAAGACGACATCACCAAATTCTTACTGCATCAAGTGCTGACATCTTTGAAAGCAACAGTCAGTGTTTTATTTGCTCTCAAACATGTTTTATACTTCCAGGTCATGGTGTCGTGTGTGCTACTGGCCAACCGTGATTTTCAATAATGTATAATTTAATGATGTAGTGAGACTTTGGTGCTGTCATCTCAATGAACGGTGGTTTAACAAAGTGGTGATTTAATGTTTTGTATTAGATCCATAAAAATATCTATGCAAATTCTTACAAGCAAAGAGCCTAAACTTTCTGGACCTGCTTGCATGCTTGAGGCCCATACATGCGTCTTCCCATTATTTTCTTGTAAATTGCTTTTCCGGTCTGTCTTCCCAATTGGCATCATGCAATATTTGTATGCCCTACTAATTATCCCTTTTCTAATGGCAGCTTCTGTTGTAGATTCTACTGAAAACTCTACCAGTGTTGGTCTTTCACTTAGGATCCCCCTATTTCTTTCTCTTTGCCTATACTCTGATGTCAGTCTTTGAAAGGAAAAGCAATCTGTAACCTGCAAAGCAAATACATTCTTGGCATCTTCCCATTCTATTACCTTTTCCCTCAGTAGTTATTTGCTCCCAGTACCTTGGTTCCTTTGTGTGTTTTCTCCAGTAAATTCCAGCCCCCTTTTGTCTGTTGTCTGTATCCCTAGTTCCAGGCATCCCTTTTGGCAGAATCTCCTTTCTAAATTCCTATGTTGGCTTAGTTCTTAGAATACGTTCTGCTATTTTATGAATATAAATATTCTGTATGATTATTATTCTCCTTAAGGGTCTGCATCCAAAATTCCAGTGTCCTTATTTCTTGAGCTTCCCCCTGTTTCATTGTTATCCCTTTCCTCTTTGAATTATAGGTTTCTGCTTGTGCTACATATAGGAGCCTTAACTATGTACCTCTGAAATACTACTTCAAATCGGGTAATCCAAATTTGCCTTGTTCTATTGGAAGAATTAGCTTATCTCACTTGACTCTTGCAGTCTTCCCCTCCCAGATAAAATTCTTCAGCTCTTTATTAATTGCTATCCACAACTTCCCCTGTGGTTGATAAAAATATGCTCAACCTGTGTATGACTAAAAGGGACTAAAAAGATTTTAACTGCTTGTATCTTACTATCCATGTCCGTATAACAGAGCTTCCAGTTTGTCAGGTTTTGTATTATCTTATGTTTAATCTCTTCCCACATATCCCTAGCTGGTACACTGTAATCATTTTTAATCTATACTCCTAAATACTTCATTTTATCATGTTCCCATAAATCTGGATATTGCTGAACCAATTTGTATGTGGGTACGTAATTTAACACTATTGCCTTTGTTTTAGCTTCATTAATTTTGTATCTTGAAAAATATGACACTTTAATGGCCTTTTCTGGTTTTGTCAGGTATAAAGTAATATCAGCTGCAAATTGAGCCAGCTTTTCTTGACTACCTTACCAATTATATCATTGAATTTCTGAGTCCCTTATTTTCTTTGCCAATGGTTCTAAATATAATGCAAATAACAAAGGAGAAAGAGGACACACCTGCCTGTTTCCTCTACTCAAGCAGAAATTATCAGAGAGGAACCCACCCACTTAAATTTTCGCCTCATTCCCTCATATATCCACCAAATCAATCTTATGATTTTATCAGGGAATGCAAATGCTTCCATTGCCATACTCATAAAGTCCCTACTTAGTCTGCTAAATGCTTTCTCTGCATCAAGACCCACCACTAGCAGTGGCATTTCCTTACATTCTGCTTCCCTCTGAATCATCAGTGTTCTGCTAATGTTGTCAAATGACTGCTTCCCTTCCACAAAACCAGATTGATACATAGCTGTCAATTTTGGCATCACTTTTGCCATTCTTTAAGCCATTATAGACATAAACACTTTATGATCATGGTATAGTATTGAAATTAGCCTGTATGAAGCAGAATCTGATAGATCGTTACACTAGATGTTATAACTACCACTGCTTTCTTCCAGGATGTTAGTACTTCTCCTTTTAAAATACTGTTAAACAAAACCTTTCATGTCTTTATCAGTTTTTTTCCCTCCTAGCTTTCAAACTTCCACAGAAATATCATCTATTCCTGGGGACTTTCCTGTAGATTGGTTATATGTCACTATTTTTATCTCGTCTCCTCCTATCCTAAGTTAGTAATTGAGTCTCATCTACCCCTAACCTTGGCATATTTAATTCTTCCATAAACATTTCCAGGTGTACCTTTTCTTAATTTCCATATTTTTTTTGCTTTATACAGACTTTCATAGAATTTCCGAAATATTTCTAATACTTCTACAGTTTCTCTTGTTATCTTCCTTCTGTTATCTTCCTTGTTAAAGGCTCCCTAAGCTTGGCGACATCCCTTTCTACTTTCTGTTGTGTTCTAGAGTTGTTATCAAACAACAGTTGCTTAACAGCAATCTTCTAAATTCATGCATATTATCAAGGTAATCCATTATTTTCTGTTTTGCATTCTGCAGTTGCTCCTCTTTTTCTGTGGGAGTCCCCATCTTTTGCAGTACTTTAGCATTTGTCAGTCCCTCGAAATAATTATTGTTACTTCTTTACCATATCTCCCTTTCTTTTATTTCAACCCTATTTTTAAACTCCACTTGAATTTCATCCCACTCTCTAGCTATAGTTTCAGAAAGAAATGTGTCTTCTCTAATAGCTCCTGAATAATTTCCACTACCCATTCCTTAAATTCCTCTCTTTTTAACAGATTGGTTAGAAAGCACAAGTGTCTCATTTTTATTTCATTATCCTGTGTTTTTATTTTAGTTATTATTGGGGCATGATCTGAAATAGTTATTGGGTGTGTATCAAGACCTTTAATTAAATGCACTTATGAAATGTAAATTCTGTCTAGCTTAGCCCAGTTTTCCTATCTTGGGGAATAGTTTTTAGGTGGAATATAAATACATGCCACTGTAATCCTCTTCCCTGGCCAGTAGCTCCTTAGTACTACAAATCACTATTATCTTTTTTATCCTCTTCTATCACTATTGGAGCTCCTCTTGCAATTAATACAAGTAATCCTCTTTTCCTTTGTCCCAGGTATCCTGCTAAGTAACCATCCTGAAAACCTTTCTTTATCAAAATTACATGTTCAGTTATTTCCAAGTGTGTCTCCTGTAGCATAGTTATTTGCACTCCACATTTTTAATGTCGTTCACTGATCTTTCTCTTTGTATGTATCTGTGAAACCATTGACATTTAAAGACATTAAAAACCACCATTGTCTTAAATTGTTATTATTCCCACCTTTTTATGTGTAACACATTTTTTGTTAAGTATCTAGTTCCAGCTTTTGTGTTACATGCACGTAGTACTGCTTGAAAGGTTGATCTTTTATACAGTTGTTTCTTGTTATATCCATTTGAGCCTATGTCACATCTTAGAAAACATTTTATTTTATTAAAAGCCCTCAAAAAAAATCCCAATGCCTCCTAAAACCTATTAACTTATAAATATTTTTTGTGTTATTATTATCTTCGAATATTAAAGTTTTACCCTCCTAATAGGTGCAAATATTCCAAACTGACAGCCACACTCATAGACCTGAGTTAACCTAAAAGAAAGGTTATCTATGCTAAGACTTATGGTGCAGCCTATGCGTCTACTAAGTGCTATCTGAATGTTCTTAGTGTTTCACTGTTGCAGTCATTACATTTGGGTTATCTGCATGCAGTAGCCCTCACTCGGCCTGATTAACAAAGTCTTGGGTCCTGCGTCGGTTGCTGTCCCTTCTTCCATGACGTCAGGTTGTCAGGGGTATAAAACATGCAGCCGATGCCATTACATCAGTCTTTCTTGCCGTGTGGTGCCCGAAGCAGAAGCAGTTCGCAAGTGGCAGTCGGCCGGCTCCTGAAATTTTCGTTTTCGAGTTTCATAACCGAAGTCTTCAACTAAAGCTAAGTACCCCGTTGTGGAAACCTTTTCTTGCTCCTTACCGATGTCAGTAAAAGTTAATAATTGCATTACTTGTGGAAAGCAAATACCTCACAAAGATTTTCATTTGTACTGTATTCCTTGCCTAGACCCTGACGTACCTTGCTGTCAGTTTTGTGCTTTATTTAAACAGCGCACTATTCATCGTCGGTATATTTTTGCTTCTAAATATTTCGGTTCTCAGTTTAATTATCCAGAAATGTCATCGGTTAGCCTTCCGACTACAGGGATTCCGAAACAACGCAAAGATAAAGACAGGGACAGGCCGCCAAGGTCCAAACCTGCCGACGACGCTTCTCCTAAGCCAGTTGCCAGTTCGCCGGTACTCAGTGAGGTGCTTTTGCAGTCCCTGATACCCGCCACTTCTGACTCGCAGGCCTCTACTGAGACCTATTCGGAGTCCGGTATGCCGTGAAATGCTTCAACTGTGGAACCTGCAGATGTCTCTACCTTGGATGGGTCCAGAGCCGCTGTGCAGGCACCGGCTTCTGAGGGTGTATTCAGGCCTACGGACTTGCATATTAAACCGACACCTCCTTCTTCATTTAGGCCAAAATCTCGAACCATGCCTAAGAAACTGACACCCAGGCCGCATGCTCAGGCCTCTGTGCCTAAAAATCAAATGATAAGAATGGCTGAAGATCTTATAACTCTAATCAGGGGAAGCCAACCTCCCCCTTCTAAGAGACCTAGGACTGAAGTTGTTTATGAATCTTCTGAACAGGATTCTAGATTCTTCTGATGATCTGGATTTGCCCTTATCTACTTATGATGATTCTGATGCAGAGGACTCTATTCCCTCTGCTTCCCCTCCAGAGGATTTTTCTTTTGATGAAACCTTACATATACTCTAAAGGAGCATTTCCACTGGGGAAGCCAGGATTTTTCTGATTCAAAAAAGAGGCTTAGGGATTTCTTACTCCTGCCTCAGCATAGGCCTTTAGCTATACCTTCTGTACTAGACATTGTTGATTATGCTTCCTCAGAATCTAGTTTGGCCCCTGATTATTTGCCTCCTGCTCCCAGAAAACAGATATTACAGAGTTCATTATTCTCACAAGTTCCTTTTTAAAAATCGTATTGCGGATCCAGAGACTATTTCACAGGGACCCAAAGGCATTAAGGCTTCTACTGCTAAAAATCCTACCCCCTCTGATAAAGACTCCAGGGCGCTGGATAAATGGGGTAAGAAAGTTTACACTTCTGCAACCTTGGGCTTTAGACTGCCAGTTTCATATGTTAAAGGATCAATAACATGTTATTAGATTGCTTAAACAGAAAATTATGTTATTTCCTGACTGCACTGAAAATAAAGAATTACAGGATTTAATGCATTCTGCTGAACAGGTTGGAAAACATGCTTTGCAATGTGGATTTGATTCATTAGAGGCCTCTTGCAGGGCTGCTGTTACTGGGTCTGTGCTCAGAAGGCATGCGTGGCTTAAGGAGCAATCTTTACCTGATCATGTTAAAGCTAAATTGTTGGATGCTTCCTTAAATCAGGACCACCTGTTTGGCAACAAGGCTGAGTAAGTTCTTAAAAAGATGGAAGATAAAGCTAAATCTATGCAGACTGTTAAAGAGTTCTTACAAGTTCAGCCTCCTACATTTAGTAGGCACTGGCCCTCTAAGAATTGGTCTTTTCCAGCCCCCTCCAGGTCTTCTCAAGCCAAACCCAGACACAGCAAAAACCCCAGGTTTCCGTCCCAAGGGACACACAAGACTAGGCAGTGGGGGGTTTCTGCACCCTAACCTGGGAGTAGTAAGGCTCCCTCCTATGGAAAACTGTATCAATGGCTTGCTTTTAAAACTTCCAAGCACTTCCCAACTGAATGCCCCTTTAGGCGGAAAGATTGGTCTGCAGGCCAAAAACTGGAAACTCATTACCCAGGACAAATGGGTTTTAAATATAGTGTCCCAAGGATACAGATTTCATTTCCACACATTACCAACACCAAGTGGGTGGCCAGATCTACCCCCAAATCAATGGGCAGAGGCCCAAAATCAAGTACTCTCTCTCTTAAACATGGGAGCTATTCAGTTGGTACCAGAAGGGGAAGAGGGACAAGGTTTCTATTAAAGACTTTTCCTGGAACCTAGAAAAGGCAATACATGGCGTCCTATCCTGGACCTTTCTATTCTAAACACCTTTCTGGTGATTTCAAAATTCAAAATGCTGATTCTTCACAGCTGCTTCCTATGCTAGGCAAGGATGCGTGGTTGGCAACACTAGACTTAAAAGAAGCATACCTGCACATCCCTATCAGGGAGTCTTGCAGAAGGATACCTATGCTTCAAAGCAGGTTACATGCACTATCAATTCTCTGCACTGCCCTTTGGCTTATCTATTGCGCCCAGGGTATTCACAAAGTGCCTAGCTCCAGTCATTGCATTTTGCAGGCAAAGAAATATTCAAATATACCCATACCTGGACGATTGTCTAATTCAGGCAGAAAGCAAGGACATTCTTTTGAATCATCTGGCCTTTGTTCAAAGGGTACTGACTTGTCTGGGGTTCACCATAAATGAAAAGAAATCCCACCTGGTAGCCTGCCAACAAATTATATTCCTGGGAGCAAGCTTGAATACAACTTCCCAGATGGCTTTCCTCATGCCAGAGAAACAGATTCATTTGAAAACTTACTTCAGACAAGTGGCCACAAAAAACCCAGCTTATCTGCAAGGCAAATACTGCAAGCCTTGGGGTTCATGGCCACCTGCATTCTTCTAATTCCATATGCAAGGCTGCATATGAGGAAACTACAATGGTATCTCAAAAAGCCTATGGTGTCAACATTCACAGGACCTGGAAGCAAGGATTCCTATCATACCTTGCCTACGCCTAGAGTTCCTTTGGTGGGCAGAGACCTGCCACCAAAACAAAGGACTACCATTCACATTGCCACCTGCCACACAAAGCTTAACAACAGACTCATCAGACTATGCATGGGGGGCTCACCTGGCAGGGAAGTGCATTCAGGACAAATGGAACCCAAGTCAAATGCACCTGCATATAAATCAAAAGGAAGTGTTAGCTGTACAGAATGCTCTGACAGCCTTCAAGGACCATATTCTTCCAGGGCAACTAATGGTAAAGACGGGCAACACCACTGTCATGTGGTACATAAACAAGCAGGGGGGGCACACTTTCTTACCCCCTCTGCAGATTAGCCATGGCATTGTGGAACATAGCCTTGAAGCTACCAGGTGAATCTGCAAGCTCAATTCCTGCCAGGAAAACTAAATACACTGGCAGACGGACTAAGCAGAAACCTCATGGACCCACATGAGTGGAAACTGGAACTAAGGATTTTCAACATGTTGACAAGCAAATGGGGGAGCCCAGATATAGACCTGTTTGCCTCCCCCTAGAACCATCAACTGGACAAATTTTGCACAAGGATTTCCCACAAGCAAGCTTGGAAAGTGGATGCTCTATCCTTCATCTTGAAAAACCTATCAGTGTATGCCTTTCCTCCTCTGTCTCTGCTCTCCAAGGTACTACTAAAGATCAAACAGGACAAGCCAAGGATGATTTTAATTGCATCAGACTGGCTCGCCAACACTGGTACCTAATTTCCTGCGCAGTGTGTCACACTTAGCCCCATGGCACCTGCCTCAGACTCCTTCCCTGCTGTCTCAGCAGCAGAACCAGATTCTGGCAACTTCAGCTGCAAAACCCTGAACCTAGCAGCCTGGTTCAACCCCCTTTTTAGCTTTTGAGGCAAGGAGGCCTAGTATGTTATGC
>NW_025061248.1:0-8101 GCF_019279795.1 Protopterus annectens | reverse complement strand
AATTTTGCACTTAAAAACACTTTGTTTAACATTACATTTTTAACCATTTTAAAAATTTTAAAACCCCATTTTCTTTTGTGATCCCCGGAAGTCATTCAATCCTATTTTGACAACATTTAGGCTCATGCTCTCATTATTTGCAACTTTTATAGGATTTTTTTCATGAATACATTCAGGGCTTCTGGGACTTACAGTCCCTTTTTAAGACGGAATTGAGATGCCGTGGTCGGGTGAAACTCCACTGTTCATCCAGCTATTCCGACTCCATGCTGCCTGCGCGCTCCTCAGCTTCAGTGAACCCCTTAAACAGGATTCTCCTCAAAGTTTGGATTCCACTGTATTTTAAAACGCGCTTGTTCTTGTTTGGTTCGCATTCTCCTCACCTGAAAAGAAAAAAGAGTTAGTAGAAGCCCATCATACCGGCAAGCTTCTCAGTGGCCTGCCTGCTGCGCTGACTTCTCAGGTCGGCCATACTGAAACTGGCAGTTAAGCCAGAACCAGGATTGCCCTACCCCTTTGTAGGGTGGATAGTACCCTACACACCTGCAGAGTTTCAGCCTCCTAGCTTTTTCCCTCTTGGAGAAACACAACTTTCCACAGGTATTTTTTCTCTATGCAGAAACATGCTTGAAATGCAAAAGAAAGCTAAAAACAATAAACGGTCATACTGAAACTGGCAGTTAAGCCAGAATCAGGATTGCCCTACCCCTTTGTAGGGTGGATAATACCCTACACACCTGCAGAGTTTCAGCCTCCTAGCTTTTTCCCTCTTGGAGAAAAACAACTTTCCATGGTTATTTTTCTCTATGCAGAAACATGCTTGAAATGCATAGGGAAAGCTAAAAACAATAAACGGTCATACTGAAACTGGCAGTTAAGCCAGAACCAGGATTGCCCTACCCCTTTGTAGGGTGGATAGTACCCTACACACCTGCAGAGTTTCAGCCTCCTAGCTTTTTCCCTCTTGGAGAAAAACAACTTTCCAGGGTTATTTTTTCTCTATGCAGAAACATGCTTGAAATGCATAGGGAAAGCTAAAAACAATAAACGGTCATACTGAAACTGGCAGTTAAGCCAGAACCAGGATTGCCCTACCCTTTGTAGGGTGGATAGTACCCTACACACCTGCATAGTTTCAGCCTCCTAGCTTTTCCCTCTTGGAGTAAAACAACTTTCCAGGGTTATTTTTTCTCTATGCAGAAACATGCTTGAAATGCATAGGGAAGCTAAAACAATAAACGGTCATACTGAAACTGGCAGTTAAGCCAGAACCAGGATTGCCCTGCCCCTTTGTAGGGTGGATAGTACCCTACACACCTGCAGAGTTTCAGCCTCCTAGCTTTTTCCCTCTTGGAGAAAAACAACTTTCCAGGGTTATTTTTTCTCTATGCAGAAACATGCTTGAAATGCATAGGGAAAGCTAAAAACAATAAACGGTCATACTGAAACTGGCAGTTAAGCCAGAACCAGGATTTCCCTACCCCTTTGTAGGGTGGATAGTACCCTACACACCTGCAGAGTTTCAGCCTCCTAGCTTTTTCCTCTTGGAGAAAAACAACTTTCCACAGGTATTTTTTTTCTCTATGCAGAAACATGCTTGAAATGCAAAAAGAAAGCTAAAAACAATAAACGGTCATACTGAAACTGGCAGTTAAGCCAGAACCAGGATTGCCCTACCCCTTTTGTAGGGTGGATAATACCCTACACACCTGCAGAGTTTCAGCCTCCTAGCTTTTTTCCTCTTGGAGAAAAACAACTTTCCAGGGTTATTATTTCTCTATGCAGAAACATGCTTGAAATGCAAAGGGAAAGTTAAAAACAATAAACTGTCATACTGAAACTGGCAGTTAAGCCAGAACCAGGATTGCCCTACCCCTTTATAGGGTGGATAGTGCCCTACACACCTGCAGAGTTTCAGCCTCCTAGCTTGTTCCCTCTTGGAGAAAAACAACTTTCCAGGGTTATTTTTTCTCTATGCAGAAACATGCTTGAAATGCATAGGGAAAGCTAAAAACAATAAACGGTCATACTGAAACTGGCAGTTAAGCCAGAACAAGGATTGCCCTGCCCCTTTGTAGGGTGGATAGTACCCTACACACCTGCAGAGTTTCAGCCTCCTAGCTTTTTCCCTATTGCAGAAACACAACTTTCCAGGGTTATTTTTTCTCTATGCAGAAACATGCTTGAAATGCATAGGGAAAGCTAAAAACAATAAACGGTCATACTGAAACTGGCAGTTAAGCCAGAACCAGGATTGCCCTACCCTTTGTAGGGTGGATAGTACCCTACACACCTGCAGAGTTTCAGCCTCCTAGCTTTTCCCTCTTGGAGAAAAACAACTTTCCACAGGTATTTTTTTCTCTATGCAGAAACATGCTTGAAATGCAAAAAGAAAGCTAAAACAATAAACGGTCATACTGAAACTGGCAGTTAAGCCAGAACCAGGATTGCCCTACCCCTTTGTAGGGTGGATAATACCCTACACACCTGCAGAGTTTCAGCCTCCTAGCTTTTTTCCTCTTGGAGAAAAACAACTTTCCAGGGTTATTTTTTCTCTATGCAGAAACATGCTTGAAATGCATAGGGAAAGCTAAAAGCAATAAACGGTCATACTGAAACTGGCAGTTAAGCCAGAACCAGGATTGCCCTACCCTTGTGTAGGGTGGATAGTACCCTACACACCTGCAGAGTTTCAGCCTCCTAGCTTTTTCCCTCTTGGAGAAAAACAACTTTCCAGGGTTATTTTTTCTATATGCAGAAACATGCTTGAAATGCATAGGGAAAGCTAAAAACAATAAACGGTCATACTGAAACTGGCAGTTAAGCCAGAACCAGGATTGCCCTACCCCTTTGGTGGGTGGAGAGTACCCTACACACCTGCAGAGTTTCAGCCTCCTAGCTTTTTCCCTCTTGGAGAAAAACAACTTTCCAGGGTTATTTTTTCTCTATGCAGAAACATGCTTGAAATGCATAGGAAAAGCTAAAACAATAAACGGTCATACTGAAACTGGCAGTTAAGCCAGAACCAGGATTGCCCTACCCTTTGTAGGGTGGATAGTACCCTACACACCTGCAGAGTTTCAGCCTCCTAGCTTTTTCCCTCTTGGAGAAAAACAACTTTCCAGGGTTATTTTTTCTCTATGCAGAAACATGCTTGAAATGCATAGGAAAGCTAAAACAATAAACGGTCATACTGAAACTGGCAGTTAAGCCAGAACCAGGATTGCCCTACCCCTTAGTAGGGTGGATAGTACCCTACACACCTGCAGAGTTTCAGCCTCCTAGCTTTTTCCCTCTTGGAGAAAAACAACTTTCCAGGGTTATTTTTTCTCTATGCAGAAACATGCTTGAAATGCATAGGAAAGCTAAAAACAATAAACGGTCATACTGAAACTGGCAGTTAAGCCAGAACCAGGATTGCCCTACCCTTTGTAGGGTGGATAGTACCCTACACACCTGCAGAGTTTCAGCCTCCTAGCTTTTCCCTCTTGGAGAAAAACAACTTTCCAGGGTTATTTTTTCTCTATGCAGAAACATGCTTGAAATGCATAGGGAAAGCTAAAAACAATAAACGGTCATACTGAAACTGGCAGTTAAGCCAGAACCAGGATTGCCCTACCCCTTTGTAGGGTGGATAGTACCCTACACACCTGCAGAGTTTCAGCCTCCTAGCTTTTTCCCTCTTGGAGAAAAACAACTTTCCAGGGTTATTTTTCTCTATGCAGAAACATGCTTGAAATGCATAGGGAAAGCTAAAACAATAAACGGTCATACTGAAACTGGCAGTTAAGCCAGAACCAGGATTGCCCTACCCTTTGTAGGGTGGATAGTACCCTACACACCTGCAGAGTTTCAGCCTCCTAGCTTTTCCCTCTTGGAGAAAAACAACTTTCCAGGTTTTTTTTTCTCTATGCAGAAACATGCTTGAAATGCATAGGGAAAGCTAAAACAATAAACGGTCATACTGAAACTGGCAGTTAAGCCAGAACCAGGATTGCCCTACCCCTTTGTAGGGTGGATAGTACCCTACACACCTGCAGAGTTTCAGCCTCCTAGCTTTTTCCTCTTGGAGAAAAACAACTTTCCAGGTTTATTTTTTCTATGCAGAAACATGCTTGAAATGCATAGGGAAAGCTAAAAACAATAAACGGTCATACTGAAACTGGCAGTTAAGCCAGAACCAGGATTGCCCTACCCTTTGTAGGGTGGATAGTACCCTACACACCTGCAGAGTTTCAGCCTCCTAGCTTTTTCCCTCTTGGAGAAAAACAACTTTCCAGGGTTATTTTTTCTATGCAGAAACATGCTTGAAATGCATAGGGAAAGCTAAAAACAATAAACGGTCATACTGAAACTGGCAGTTAAGCCAGAACCAGGATTGCCCTACCCCTTTGTAGGGTGGATAGTACCCTACACACCTGCAGAGTTTCAGCCTCCTAGCTTTTTCCCTCTTGGAGAAAAACAACTTTCCAGGGTTATTTTTTCTCTATGCAGAAACATGCTTGAAATGCATAGGGAAAGCTAAAACAATAAACGGTCATACTGAAACTGGCAGTTAAGCCAGAACCAGGATTGCCCTACCCCTTTGTAGGGTGGATAGTACCCTACACACCTGCAGAGTTTCAGCCTCCTAGCTTTTTCCTCTTGGAGAAAAACAACTTTCCAGGGTTATTTTTTCTATGCAGAAACATGCTTGAAATGCATAGGGAAAGCTAAAAACAATAAACGGTCATACTGAAACTGGCAGTTAAGCCAGAACCAGGATTGCCCTACCCCTTTGTAGGGTGGATAGTACCCTACACACCTGCAGAGTTTCAGCCTCCTAGCTTTTCCCTCTTGGAGAAAAACAACTTTCCAGGGTTATTTTTTCTATGCAGAAACATGCTTGAAATGCATAGGGAAAGCTAAAAACAATAAACGGTCATACTGAAACTGGCAGTTAAGCCAGAACCAGGATTGCCCTACCCCTTTGTAGGGTGGATAGTACCCTACACACCTGCAGAGTTTCAGCCTCCTAGCTTTTTCCTCTTGGAGAAAAACAACTTTCCAGGGTTACTATTTCTCTATGCAGAAACATGCTTGAAATGCATAGGAAAGCTAAAAACAATAAACGGTCATACTGAAACTGGCAGTTAAGCCAGAACCAGGATTGCCCTACCCCTTTGTAGGGTGGATAGTACCCTACACACCTGCAGAGTTTCAGCCTCCTAGCTTTTTCCCTCTTGGAGAAAAACAACTTTACAGGGTTATTTTTTCTATGCAGAAACATGCTTGAAATGCATAGGGAAAGCTAAAACAATAAACGGTCATACTGAAACTGGCAGTTAAGCCAGAACCAGGATTGCCCTACCCTTTGTAGGGTGGATAGTACCCTACACACCTGCAGAGTTTCAGCCTCCTAGCTTTTCCCTCTTGGAGAAAAACAACTTTCCAGGGTTATTTTTTCTCTATGCAGAAACATGCTTGAAATGCATAGGGAAAGCTAAAAACAATAAACGGTCATACTGAAACTGGCAGTTAAGCCAGAACCAGGATTTCCTACCCCTTTGTAGGGTGGATAGTACCCTACACACCTGCAGAGTTTCAGCCTCCTAGCTTTTTCCTCTTGGAGAAAAACAACTTTCCACAGGTATTATTTCTCTATGCAGAAACATGCTTGAAATGCAAAAAGAAAGCTAAAAACAATAAATGGTCATACTGAAACTGGCAGTTAAGCCAGAACCAGGATTGCCCTACCCTTTGTAGGGTGGATAATACCCTACACACCTGCAGAGTTTCAGCCTCCTAGCTTTTTTCCTCTTGGAGAAAAACAACTTTCCAGGGTTATTTTTTCTATGCAGAAACATGCTTGAAATGCAAAGGGAAAGTTAAAAACAATAAACGGTCATACTGAAACTGGCAGTTAAGCCAGAACCAGGATTGCCCTACCCCTTTATAGGGTGGATAGTGCCCTACACACCTGCAGAGTTTCAGCCTCCTAGCTTGTTCCCTCTTGGAGAAAAACAACTTTCCAGGGTTATTTTTTCTCTATGCAGAAACATGCTTGAAATGCATAGGGAAAGCTAAAAACAATAAACGGTCATACTGAAACTGGCAGTTAAGCCAGAACAAGGATTGCCCTGCCCTTTTGTAGGGTGGATAGTACCCTACACACCTGCAGAGTTTCAGCCCCCTAGCTTTTTCCCTATTGCAGAAAAACAACTTTCCAGGGTTATTTTTTCTCTATGCAGAAACATGCTTGAAATGCATAGGGAAAGCTAAAAACAATAAACGTTCATACTGAAACTGGCAGTTAAGCCAGAACCAGGATTGCCCTACCCCTTTGTAGGGTGGATAGTACCCTACACACCTGCAGAGTTTCAGCCTCCTAGCTTTTTCCCTCTTGGAGAAAAACAACTTTCCACAGGTATTTTTTTCTCTATGCAGAAACATGCTTGAAATGCAAAAAGAAAGCTAAAAACAATAAACGGTCATACTGAAACTGGCAGTTAAGCCAGAACCAGGATTGCCCTACCCCTTTGTAGGGTGGATAATACCCTACACACCTGCAGAGTTTCAGCCTCCTAGCTTTTTCCCTCTTGGAGAAAAACAACTTTCCATGGTTACTTTTTCTCTATGCAGAAACATGCTTGAAATGCATAGGGAAAGCTAAAAACAATAAACGGTCATACTGAAACTGGCAGTTAAGCCAGAACCAGGATTGCCCTACCCCTTTGTAGGGTGGATAGTACCCTACACACCTGCAGAGTTTCAGCCTCCTAGCTTTTCCCTCTTGGAGAAAAACAACTTTCCAGGGTTATTTTTTCTATGCAGAAACATGCTTGAAATGCATAGGGAAAGCTAAAAACAATAAACGGTCATACTGAAACTGGCAGTTAAGCCAGAACCAGGATTGCCCTACCCTTTGTAGGGTGGATAGTACCCTACACACCTGCATAGTTTCAGCCTCCTAGCTTTTTCCCTCTTGGAGAAAACAACTTTCCAGGGTTATTTTTTCTCTATGCAGAAACATGCTTGAAATGCGTAGAGAAAGCTAAAACAATAAACGGTCATACTGAAACTGGCAGTTAAGCCAGAACCAGGATTGCCCTGCCCTTTTGTAGGGTGGATAGTACCCTACACACCTGCAGAGTTTCAGCCTCCTAGCTTTTTCCTCTTGGAGAAAAACAACTTTCCAGGGTTATTTTTTCTCTATGCAGAAACATGCTTGAAATGCATAGGGAAAGCTAAAAACAATAAACGGTCATACTGAAACTGGCAGTTAAGCCAGAACCAGGATTGCCCTACCCCTTTGTAGGGTGGATAGTACCCTACACACCTGCAGAGTTTCAGCCTCCTAGCTTTTTCTCTCTTGGAGAAAAACAACTTTCCAGGGTTATTTTTTCTATGCAGAAACATGCTTGAAATGCAAAAGAAAGCTAAAAACAATAAACGGTCATACTGAAACTGGCAGTTAAGCCAGAACCAGGATTGCCCTACCCCTTTGTAGGGTGGATAGTACCCTACACACCTGCAGAGTTTCAGCCTCCTAGCTTTTTCCCTCTTGGAGAAAAACAACTTTCCAGGGTTATTTTTTCTCTATGCAGAAACATGCTTGAAATGCATAGGAAAGCTAAAAACAATAAACGGTCATACTGAAACTGGCAGTTAAGCCAGAACCAGGATTGCCCTACCCCTTTGTAGGGTGGATAGTACCCTACACACCTGCAGAGTTTCAGCCTCCTAGCTTTTTCCCTCTTGGAGAAAAACAACTTTCCAGGGTTATTTTTTCTCTATGCAGAAACATGCTTGAAATGCAAAAAGAAAGCTAAAACAATAAACGGTCATACTGAAACTGGCAGTTAAGCCAGAACCAGGATTGCCCTACCCTTTGTAGGGTGGATAGTACCCTACACACCTGCAGAGTTTCAGCCTCCTAGCTTTTTCTCTCTTGGAGAAAACAACTTTCCAGGGTTATTCTTTCTCTATGCAGAAACATGCTTGAAATGCATAGGAAAGCTAAAACAATAAACGGTCATACTGAAACTGGCAGTTAAGCCAGAACCAGGATTGCCCTACCCCTTTGTAGGGTGGATAGTACCCCACACACCTGCAGAGCTTC
>NW_025061247.1:0-10734 GCF_019279795.1 Protopterus annectens | reverse complement strand
ACTTTAGTACATAGTTGGGAGGAACACTAGATGACACCAGGGACATTAGTTAAACTGTCACCGGGATTCACTTAAAAAGTTAATAGAGCAACAATGTGCAATCTACAAACACTAACAAGAAAAAAGAAGTTATGTCTTACCATAACGTTCCATCTGTGTTGTAGATCTTTGTTCATACATTACTATTAGGACTTCGCTTCTGTCTTCGGAACCGATACAGCTATTTCCAAACTCGCGCCAGCCAAAAACTCTCAGCTAAGACCTACCCATAATACCCCTCTCTTAGTTACTCCAGATCAAGTTTGCCCACCCCTATATGGGTCAGGAAGCGTGAAGTAATAGAAAAAGAAAATAGTAGAAGAGCTTTGTCTGAGAAATACCCTAACCAAGGGAATTGCTAAAGTCCAAACACCAAGGAGTCCAGGCAGAAGGAAAGAGTGAGGAAGTAATAAATGAACAAAGATCTACAACTACAGATCGAAATCAAGTTATGGTAAGATATAACCTATTCTATCTGGAAATCATTGCAAAAATCTTTGTTCATTAATTACTATTAGGACTGAGTCCCCAGCTACTTGAGTCCTGGGTGGCCCTAAGGAAGGATATTCCTGAGCACCATAAAACCAAAAGATGCTTGTCCCCTGGAGGCCAAATCCAATTTATAATGAGAGATAAAAGTATGAGGTCTTGCTCAAGTGGCTGCTGCACAGATATCATCCATAGAGGCTCTGGAATGAAATGCTACAGAAGTAGCCATATATATGGTAGAATGAACCTTTATTCTGGAGTGGGACATCTTTTATTCTTGTTGAGCAGATCAAAGGTAATGATGTATGTTAAGTTGTCTATCTCGCCTTCATTCTTGCTGGTTGGGTTCGGAGCCGATCCTCGGCTCCGACTTCCACCACATCTTCTGGGTGCCTTTCGAGAGCTGCTTGTAGTTGGAGAGCCCCCCCTATATCCATGATGCCTGGCAAACTAGATACCCCAGATCCCATTTGGCCGCTTCTGCTTATGAGGTTGGGTTTACTAGCTCAGGTAAGTATTTTTTCACTTTATTGATATATATTTAGGAGAAACTTTTGTATATTATTAGTTATAATATTGGAGTGTTCATACATATTTGTAGTGCATCTGTGCCATTATTATTTTTAGTGTTTAATCCCTTGAAAACTTCTGTTTTTTCTTCTTAGAGGTGCTCCTCCCTCCCCACACGCCTCTGCTGTTTTTTCCTCTCTTTAAGGTAAGCTCTTCCTTTTCAGTGCTAGAGGCTTATCCTTATTTCCTTTTTGCTGTGGGTAGAAAAATTTTTTCAAATAGAAATTGTGTATGTGGTAGTTGTAGGTCCATTTTAGCTTTTCTTATATTATAAAGTGTGTGTGTGTGTTGCTGTTGGGGTGTGGTAACTTGTGGACTGTGTGTGTTTTCTTTCTGGTTACCAACTTCCCTTAGTGACCTCTTTCTCTTTGTTATTTTGATTTTTCCTTTACAGGAATGTCTAAAAGACATGAAAAGTGTTGGAATTCATGAAGTGTGACTCATTGCTGTCAGAAAATGTCACTGACAGATGGTCACACTTCTTGTGTCTATTGTCTTAGGTGCCCTACACCTGCAGTGACTCTCAGGAATGGTGTCCACGCCTTTAGTCCAAAAGAGTCCTGTGGCAGGAGGAAGCTGTCAAGAGGGAATAGAAGCTTATCCTTAGGGTTTATGCTTAAACCTGAAGGGATTTACCCGGTGAGAGCTCAGTCAGTGAAACCTTCCAAGCCATGAGAAACCCTTGGCTCCCCAGTTCCGGAGCAAGTCATAGCCGGTGTGTGAGTGATCTGCTTCAACTTCGGTTTGGACCGGAACCAAGTACCTATCTCCCAGTGCGGCCCTGGACTCTTCTGTCCGGAACCCGATCAGAGGGGAGTCGACCAAACGTTCCAGGATCCACCACATCCAGCAGAGCTTGATCTCATTCGCCCGCTCCGGGGAGTTGCCAACTTTGTTGCAATCGGAGAGAAGTCATTGATCACACTCTTCTCGGTTGTCTAGACTATCTGACCATGATTTGGAGAGAGTGGTGAGTAGTCTTTACCAAAATGCAGCGGCCCTGGCATGGAAATGCTATCCCCAGCCCCCCTCATCAGGATCTCGCCTCTACCCATATCTGCAGTAGTTCCCTCCTTTGACTCATCCCTTGAGCTTGGAGCCGGAGTATACATGCTGAGGCTGGGATCGTGGGACTGTCGGCACCCGTATACCTCTGCCTTCGGTTCTGTCGTCAGCTCTGATCTCTTCTATGGTGCCGTCCTGAGGATCTGGGCACCTGGGACTCCCTCGCCGGCTCCGAGGCCGGTAGTGGCATCGACCCTGTCCGGACCCCTCGCCTCCTCCTCGGAGCTTCTCGGGGCAGGTGAGTTCAGCTCCTACATCGGCTTTGGAGCCATCTCTGTCTGTGCCGGGAGGATTCAAGGTGGCCGCTTGAGCCGGAGCCCTCCGATATTAAAGAGGTGCCTTCAAGGTCATGAGGAGTGTGCTGGCATCTGGAGTCAGCCTCACGGTCAGCCTCGGCTCGCCCCATGGTGTCTGCTCCTGCCTCTGCCCTCCCTCCTCCAGACCCTCCAAGCATGGGGAGACAAGCACTCAGGAGCACCCCATTTGGGTGTATCTTCCTCTACCAAGGCCTCCCCCGCTCATTCAGAGGAGCCGAAAGAGGAAATGCAAGAGGATGTTGACTCCTGAGTCTGTCACTTCCAGATAACGACTTGGAGGAGTCGGAAGGTTCCCGAGATCCCCCTCTGAGGATCGCCTCCCTTCTCAGACACCCTCTTGCAGAGATTCTTAGGCAGAGTAACTGGGACTACCCTTATAACCTTCCGAGGATGTGACGGTAGCCTCCGGACGCCAGCGTTTGGATCCCGACCTCCACCTCCTGAGTGCGTCTCCACTTCGATCCACTGATGTCTGTGAGTGGCTCAAAAGGCGTGGTCAGCTCCAGACACAATGTGGAACCAACTCCCAGCAGTAGCCCACAAAATTTATTACCGCCCCCACAAGACAAGCAATTTCACCAAGGGTGTTTCCGTTGATGCCATGGTGGTAGCAGCGGCCACAAAAGGAGTTGGCTGAAATCTGCGATCTGTCCATCCCCTAATAAGGAATCTAGGATGATGGACAGATATGGGGAAGAGGATGTTTTCCTCAGCTTACCTTCTCCATGGCGAGGTGCGTCCATGAACCATTTGTGCCACTTTACATCCGCCTCAGAGGATCTCCTTTAAAGAGCTAGGAGAGGTACCAAGATCCATCAGCTGGGGCCCAGGATAAGGTGCTGGCCTCCCAGCTGGTGACTCTTAATTAGGTAGTAAACTCCTCCATGCGGCTCATCTCTTATGCAGCTGATGGCGTGAGGTAGGGCCATGAAGCTGGGCAGTTTGGCACTTTGAGGAGGCACGCTTGCATGCGCGTTATGCAACTTTCATGGAACCCTTCAGGGCATCTTTCACCAACACCCCCTTTGATGGTTCTGTGCGCTGCTCTGTTTGGGACCACAGGTGAAGGATACTTCTACTCAGGTGATGAATAGGAAGGCAAGACTCTCTTCTGCTGTGGGAGTCTGTTTTTTCCACTCCTTCAAGACTGTATCCCAAGGGCCGAAGAGAGGGAAGATGTCTTGCGTTCTGAAACCCCAGGGAGCTGCCTGACACACGAGGCAGTTCCCCTCCAGGGGCAGAGGAGGGAACAACAATAGATGCTGCCCTAGGGGCAGAGGAGTGTCCCAAAATCAGGCCAAAGAGAATCTTTCTGACAAGCCCTTCCAGCATCCCTGAAATGCTGCCCGGCTGTCCACTCGGAGGTACCGGGAAGATTTTCGCCATACCAAAGCCTGGCAAAGTATAAATACAAGACAAATGGGTACTGTCTATCATATCCAAAGGCTACAAAATCCCCTTCCTTTGTACTCCACACATTCCCAACAACCTTCCAGATGTTCCATCCAATCTAAGGGATCACAGTTCAAGAAATTTCAAAACTGCTAAGAAAAAGGAGCCATCCAGTCAGCCCAGCAGACCAACAAGTGATCCAGAATTTACTCAAGGTGTCTTTTTTGGTACCAACAAAAGACAGGGACTGAAGACCTATTCTGGATCTCTCAGCTCGTTAGACTAAACAGGTCTGTTCAAAGAACGAAGTTCGGATGGTCACGCTACAGTCTATTTTTACCTTTTTCTGTTTGGGTCAGGACAATTGGATATGCTCCATGGTAGATCTTCCAGTGACACGTACTACCATATCAAAATGGGCGGGTGAGATGCTCCAGAAGATCGTTCCTCCCGCTTCTGGCTCCTGGAGCCAGTCACATCAGATTCAGAGCTCTGCCCTTTGGTCCTCACCGCCACAGCCCCCAGGGTGTTCACCACCAATGTTTGGCAGTAGTTACCTCTCACCTGAGACAGCAAAGGATTCCTAGGTGTTTCCATTATTTAGACGACTTCGGCTCCTTACTGCAACCACCAGTGGCATCACTCTGTTGCGGCCAGAGACTACACCATCCAAACTTGCTGCAAACTAGGCATCACAATAAATTTTGAAAAGTCTGCATTGTCGCCTTTGACAATCTATCACCTTTATAGGTGCAAACTTAAATACAAAGGAGTCATTACGTCATTTGGAGACTTCCAGTAGATGACAGAGTGTTAGACATTTGTGACATGTACGCAGTAATCTTTATTTGGATGCAAAAAATTCAGGCCAGATTTGTCCTAAGAACATTGGGTCTCATGGCAGCAAGGCCTCATCATACTAGTCCCCTTGTACCTGCGTTTTCACATGAGGATTCTTCAGTGGATGCTGTTCCTGCAATGATCCCTTCCGGAAGCAACTCCCAATGTCTCACATGATAATGATCACACAGTCAGCAAAACCAACCTGTTTGGTGGATGGTTTCCCCATCATTACACCAGGGCAGACCTCATTTGTTCTTCCTCCTCCAGTAGCTACCATGGTGACCAACCGGATGCCTCCCTAATTGGGTGGGGGCATTTCAGGGCAGAACAGTCCAAGGCACCTGGCAGCCTCCAATGAGTACCATCTGCATATCAACATCTTGGAGATGAGGCCGTCAAGCTTTTAGTGTTGCAAGCTCTTTCAGAACTCTCTTCCCACTGGGACCATTGCAATTCAAACAGACAATATGTCAGTAGTATGGTACATCAACGCACGGAGTCGGAACCAAGTCCCACCCTTATGTCAAGAAGCACTCAGACTTTGGCAGTGGGCAATCTCTTCCTAACAGTTTGTGATAGCAGCTATTATCCCTTGGGAAGTCCAATGTTATAGCAGACAGGCTGAGCAGGAGCAATTCTCATGTGGTTCTCATGAGTGGTCTCTCAATCAGACTGTGGCGAACAAAATCTTTCTGTAAGCTGGGTCAGCCTTTATGCGACCTTTTATGCCACCTCCTTCAACAGCAAGTCGCTTAGCAATTTCTTCTCTCTCCTCCCTCTTCCCGGACACTTCCCCCAGAGGCGGTTCTAGTTCACCTTGCGATTGGCCTCAGGGACTTCTTTATGCATTCCCTCCATTTCCCCTGATTCCCAAACTAATACAGAAAGCTACCACATTGGGATGCAAGATGATCCTCATTATCCTCATTGCCCCGTACTGGTCTCAACAAATTTGGTTCCCGTTCCTGCATCATCACCTTCTAGAGCAGCCCTGGACCCTGGACCCACTTCCAGACCTCCCCCAGTGATCCATCAATCAGCGAGTTGGGCTGCACCACTTCACTAGCTCACTGCTTGGTTGCTCCACTTCCCACCTTAGCCAGGCTTCTGAACATCTCCCACTGCGTAGGTAGAAATCATCTTATCCTACGCACAAGTCTACCACTAGAAAAATTTATACTGTAAGTAAGTGGAAACGTTTTTCCTGTATGGTAGCAGAGACCAGGAACATAGATCCTCTTTTCAGCCCCTGTCCCACCATGCCTATCTGTGAATTTCAGCTGAACTTTTCGAGCTGGATCCTCTTCTGCCACGATTAGAGTTCAGCTTAGCTGCACTTCAAACTTTCATAATGGGCTCATAGCTGAAGCATCATGTCCCATAGAAGTTTTGTAAAGCCTTTCTTAAAGGAGCCATCCTCTACCTCAGGCCCCCAGTAAGAGATCCCCCACCTCCGTGGGATCTTGGAATTTGATTTTAGCTTCCCTGATACCTTGCCCCCCTTTGAACCTGCAAGCTTGCTTTGTTCTTTGAAGTTTCTTTCTTGAAAACCCTTCTACTACAGTTTGTAATCTGACGATACAGCTAGAGTTGAGAGTTTCTTGGAACTTCAGGCTGTTTGTCGTTCCCGCCCCTCCTTACCTAATTTTTTCACAATGATAGTTTCTCTGACTAACCCTTCCTTTCTTCCATAAAGGTTGCATTTCTTGGATAATAATTTGAATCAATCCATTGACCCTACCTGTGTTTTTCCAAATTATTCCAACAAAGCGAATACAAGCAAATTACATCAGCTGGGACGCTCATAGACAATTATGTTTTTTTACCATAGAACCAAGCAAATCCAGAAAATCAGACCAGTTGTTCCTGGGTCCCATGCTGAGAAGGTTAACATGGTTAGTGTATACCCAACAGTAACCTTATCCAAGTGGTTGACATCCATTATTACATTTATGTATCAGTTAAGGAATAAAGAGCTTCCTGCTAAACCAAAAGGTCACTCCACTAGAGCTCTAGCTACTTCAGTGGCATTTCAGGCAAGATTGCCAATGGAAACTATTTATGCAGTGTAGCTGGCACCAATCCTCATACCTTCATTTCACATTATAAGCTGGATGTGGCCTCCAGGAGCAGAGCTGATTTTGGTTCCACTGTTCTGAAGAGTCTGTTCTGATGAGCCACCCAGGATTGAGGTGCAAGGGATGCTGTCCCAACCAGCAAGAATGAAGGTGAGATAGACAACTTAACATTAAGAAGTTATGTACCTACCATAACGTTCCATGTTAGTTGTCTTCCTTGCCTTCTTTCTTAAGGCCCCACCCTCCATCCCCCTATCCTAGTAGACCGAGAAGAGTTCCTTAAGTTTTTTATCACTGGCTGAGTATTATAATTCTTATTATTATGTCTGTAGTTAGGTTTACCAAATGAGATCTGGGTATCTAGCGCCAGGCATCATGAGATATAGGGGGGCCTCGAGCCAGTAAGCAGCTCTCGAGCTTTTGAAGATGGCCAAGTCAGAGCCGAGGATCGGCTCCAAACCCGACCAGCAAGAAAGAAGGCAAGAAGAAGACAACTAACATGGAACATTATGGTAGGTACATAACTTCTTATTCTAAGCCAGGAGGATAAAGTCAATTTGGAAACAGGTTTACCCAATCTGGGTACTGCAAAGGCCACAAACAATTGATCTGTTTTCCTGAAACATTTAGTCCTGTCCAAATAACAACGAAGCTGCCGATGCGCATCAAGGGTGTGCAAAAGGTACTCCCCTCTATTCAAATGCTGAGGGAAGAAAACCAGCAGGTCAGTAGATTGGTTAATGGAAAATCCAGAAATTACCTTGTGCATGAAAGAAGGGTCAGTACGAAGGGACACCCTATCCATGTGGAAGATCAAGTAAGGTCTCTTGACACTCAAGGCCTGCAGCTCAGATACACTTCTTGCTGAGGCAAGTGCTACTAAAAGTAAGGTTTTCCATGACAAAAATTTTAAATCACATGAATCAAAGGGCTCGAAAGGAGGACCTGTGAGAGATTGAAGCACCAATGTCTAGCCCCAGGGTTCTAAGGGAGGCTTTACCAGAGGTTTAATATGAAATACTCCTTTCAAAAATGTCTTGCATAGGCGGTGTGACATAATCAAAGACTTATCAAGTCCATTATGAAAATTGGGCGTCTAAGGCTGCTAAATGTATAGTGACTGCGTCAATGCTGAGAAGCTTCTGCATGTAAAAGAGTAGTTAAGGTATTGGATAGAATCTTTTGAAACAGAAGTATAGAGAAAGGGTCTAAGTTCTGATCTTTTGCCAAACAGAGAACCTAGTCCATACTTACTAGAATAAACTTTCCCTGGAAGGAAGGTTTGTGTGAAGCCAGAAGAATTCTGCACGAACAGGAGATGATATACTAGGCAGCCTAAGCAACACATGGAAGTGGAGGAAAGTGTTCAAAGCTGTGAAGCTTAGGTCAGGGAGTAAATTGTAGAGAGTTCAGATGAATTCGTCCCTGAGGATGAGATAACAGGTCTTGGGAATGATCCAGGATCCACTTGACTGTAGAACTTCAGATAGAGGCCAGCAAGAAATTCTGGAACCAGATGCCTGACAGGGGCTGATAGGAGGCAATGAAGGATCACTTTGATTCTCAACCTCCAAGGAAACTTTCTGGAGAAATTTTACAGAATTGAGGGAAAACAGCCGGAAAGGCATACAGAAGACCTGAGGCCAACTGTCGTCGTATATAAAAGCGTCCGGGAGAGTTCCCTCTGAGGACTTCAGGCCAAAGTAGCTTCTGCATTTGTAGTTTAGGGGGGAAGCAAACAGATCGCAGCACGGCTTGCCCAAGTGTTGGAAGATCCAATCCACTGTTACAGGGTTGAGGGACCACTCGTGAGGCATCAGGATGTTTCTACTCAGATTGTCCGCAATAAGGTTGGAACTCCCAGGAATGTGTGTTGGTATAAGAAAGTGGTAGGAAGCTATCGCCCAGTGCCGAATCCTCATGGCTTCCCAACACAGGGGGTAAGACCTGGCTCTGCCTTGCTTGTTGATATACCAGACAACTGACATGTTGTCTGACTGAATTGCAGTGATCCCAGAGGGTAGGGATGCATGGAACGCTTGCAACGCTAAGATAATTCCCCTTAGTTCTAGGACATTTATGTGCAAATTGGCCTCTATGGAGAACCAGGTGCCTTGGACCGTCTTTCCCTGAAAATGCACCCCCCCCACCCTAACAGGGAAGTGTCTGTGGTCACCGTGGCCATGAGCTGAGGAAGACAGAACGGTCAACACCAAAGATTCGATTGTGGCTTCATCCACCATAGCATTTATTCCTTGCAATGATTTGTAAGACGTATCATGTGTGGTCGAGAAAGGAGTGAGTTAGAAATATTACCATTGTTAATGTGCTGAAAGGAGCCACTGCAGGATTCTGATGTGCAGCCTTGCCAGTGGTACTAACATAATAGCATCTGCCATGGAGACAAAGAGTTGCAGTACAAGAGGACGTTGCTGGTACATGAGTCGATTTATGATATCATGTGGTCGAGTGGGAGGTGGGTGAGTTAGAGAAATGAATTCATTGTGCTGAAAGGAGCCAGGCCTGCAGGATTCTTGACAGTGCGTGCAGCCTTGCCAGTGGTACTAACATAATAGCATCTGCCATGGAGACAAAGAGTTGCAGTACAAGACGTGCTGGTACATAGGTCTGAGGAAGAAGGTCTTGGATTTGGTGTCTTATTTTCGAAAGCCTGTGATGGGGGAGAGAAGCTTGACATGATGTTGTGTCGAAGACCATTCCAATAAATTCCAGTGTCTTCGTTGGGAACATTTGAGATTTATCCTTGTTGATTGTAATCCCCAAGCGGATTGTTTAAGAGAGGCTGCGGACTAGGAGATTTCTGGTCGGAGTGGTAAGGAGCCAATTGTCTAGATATGGAAACACCTGGAATCCTTGTCGTCCAAGATGAGCTACCACAACTGCCATACATTTGGTGAACACTGGGGGTGCTGTTGAGAGAGCGAATAGCAGTGCCCTGAACTGGTAGTGATTGGCTCCCAGCCATAAGCGGAGAAACCTCCGGGAGTGGTGATCCATCTTTATGTGGTGATGCATCCTGGAGGTCCTACAGGAGCTTACATCCAGTTGTCCCTCCTTAGGAAGGGAAGAAGAATGGACTGTACTTTGTACCAGACCCTATCCGGAATGTTTGAGGTTTGATAAATTTTTTTCCTAATAGGCTGAGAGATCCCAGGATCAGTCTCCAGTCCCTCGTCTTTTGGCACTAAAAAGAACCTCGAAAGGCTAAAACCCGGATCCTGTTCCTGGTCTGGTGGGGAGTTGGATGACTCTTTTTCTTAGTACCTTTTCTATTTCTAAGGCTGCCTAATTCCCTCTGATTGGGTGAGTACATCAGGAGTTTCTGATTTGACAGGTCTGGGAATTAAATGTCGAGATGGTATTTGGTAGCCACTAGATATAATTCTCTGCACCCAAACATCAGTAGAAATAAGATAAAGCGTTGCAGGATGCAGAGAAAAATGAAATTTCTGACTGCTTCCAGAGGAAGCGCAATCCAGACCGCTGTCCAGGAGCTGCTGTCCGTCTGCCAGAGAAGTTAAATCCCCAGTGCTCCTGGTTATCTTGGACCCCTCTACCTCAAAAGGGGCACTCATCCATGAGTTGCCCTCTGCCCCTGCTGTGGGGATTGTTCACCATGAGTGTCACTGAAAAGATCCTTGGGATTTCTTTAACCACATTTTCCTCCCTTCTGGTTCCTGGAGTACTACAGGACCTCACAGAAAGTTGGAAAAGTGTATACCCAAGAAAGCAGACAAGGTCTTTTAAGCTCTTCTCATCACTACGTGCAAAGTGTGTCTCATACTGTGGGTCCAAAAGTGCAGATTCATCTCCCGACATGTGCATTGACAAAAGAAGATTTAAAGGTCTGCGAAGTCACACCCCTGCATCCAAAGCATTGGCATCTCAGCGATAATGTGCCTGATGCGTGGCAGCTCGAG
>NW_025061246.1:0-6517 GCF_019279795.1 Protopterus annectens | reverse complement strand
CCAGCATTACTGCTAGAGCAGACCGCAAAGAGCGACAATCATTTCAAGAAAGCAAAAGAAATTAAAAAGGGACATTACAGCATATGCTAACAAAAAAGCTTATGTTTTGGTATCACATGTTGACACAGAATATATGCATGATACTAATTGTAATAACAAGCATATTGTGGATTCAAATGACAAAAGAAATGTGTCTGGCTCTAATAGTAGGTTGAGCAATAATGGTGGGGCAAATAATATCGAAGCCCCTATCTTAGATAATTGTAATAACTGTGACAGGAATGGTCAGGTTGCTAGTGCATCTAACAATGATAGTCACACAGTTTCTAATAATACCACAAATACGGACAATAACTGTGGTGACAATGGATCCAATGGAGGTCCTTTTTTGACATTATTGTAAATAACTGGAAGATTATCTTGGGCAACCAAGATTTAGCGAACATTTTAGGCATTAAACCAATGTTCACTTTCAAAAAAGTAGTTAATCTAAAAAGTATACTTGAGAAAAAGGAAAACAGATGTACTACAAATAGAACGGGTGTCATACAAACTAAAGGCACCTTTTCTTGCCACTGTTGTAAACAGTGTAGATACATCACTAATTCATCTTTTGTACACTTTAAGCATTTACGAACAACACATTGGTCAAAACAGTATTTTACATGTCACAGTACTATGGTTGTTTATTTTGCTCAGTGCCAAACATGTCCAAGTTATTATGTGGGAATGACCACAAGAGCCTTGAAAGTCAGAATTAGTGAACACATTTTGGCTATAAAGAAAAAAGACACAAATAATGCATTAGCAAGGCATAATTTCCAGGTCTCAATGAAACTATAAATATGAGATGTTTCCTGGAAATGAATTCATAATTTTTATTGTGATATCACATATTCAAATGATATAGTTATATTAGTGTTAAACATATACTTGAGAAGTATTTATTTAGGATGTTTTAAGAGTTCATATGTACTATATATAGTTTTCAGTAATTTTTTATGGTATGTCTTTAAATTTTATTCATTGCCATCAATTATGTATGTAAATTAATTGTGATTGAATAGTACTTAAACAGGTGTATGGATGGTGAAGTTATTTCTGAGGAAGTTCACAGAAGATTAAAGTGAATGAAAGCGCTAAAAACAACTTGTGGAGTCTCATAATTTGCTGCTGGGTTTAAGCTGACTTCGTTTTTCCAGAGTTGCTTGTTATTAATTAGTGACTGCAATCCTCAACAATTTGCTAGGGAAAAAAAACATGGGCCCACATTCCATAGACTTTGCCGAATCCATCTCATTTTGCTGAATTTCACGCAAAAGCTGTGGATAAATAAGTAATGTGCAAATATGACTCGCACATAGAATAACAGACTTAGCTAGCACAATCTCAAGCAGTCACATCAAGTCTGTATGTCAAGAAAAGTGTTTCATAAACCATTGTTTTATGTTTCATATAAATATATAAAATTTTACAAGCTTAATGCAACTAACAGAAAATTACTTAAGGAATACAGATCTACAGCAATTTGACAAGTAATTCACAAACATATTTCATTGTAATTCCCTTATGGATGTATACAAATACATTCATCAGAATATACAGTATCTGACAGAATCCACAACATTTCAAATTAAAAAAATAATTAAGGTGAAGGGCAACCATGGCCACTTCACCATGGCTAACAGTAGCCACCAATGGGTACAGAACACAAGTGGGGAACACAAGTAACACGCACACCCAAGGAAAATGGAGACAGAAAAGTAGATGTAAGGTAAGGGTGAAGAAGTGGGACACAAAAAGGACATGATAAAATAGGGAAATCTGAGAACAGTCAGAAGGGCATAGGTATTTTTAGTGGGAATATGCCCTTGTTTTTTTTTTTTTCTTTTTTGTTTTTTTTTTTTTGAGAATAGAAGAAATAAAAAAGACAGGGAAAGAGGAGGAGGGAAAACATCAGGTATAAACATGTAAAAAAATATCACAATACATGACGAACAAAGGTTGGAAATAAACATAAAGGATAGGTAATGCACATAGACAGCACACTCTACAACATGGTGAAGAAAAATAGACAAGGTAGGGAGGCATACCAGTCATAGTGCAACGCAGAATACATATGTACCTATGCAGTACACTGTTCTGAGATGTTGCAAACTGTGTGGCAGTCATATATGAATATGTACGACTTATGGTAGGTGTATGTTGTATGGAAATAAAAGGGGATTGCAGTTACACAGTGGATATTGAATCTAATCATCAAGTAGTCTATCACCAGTGCAAGTATAAGCCAAGCAACAGCATGGATGTGCAAATCTGTCAAAGGAAATACATGAGAAGACAAGCAGAGGATAGACTAAAGCCTCCAACCTTGCATGTGAAAGGCAAACAACCAATCACAGTTGGACAGTAGTACCATAGCAAAGCAAGTATGTGACTGTGTAAAACACAAATAAGTGTACACAAACCAAACATAAGTGAACTGAAATGCATATATCAAAGAAATATGCCATGTCAGAGACAGCACAAATGTGTTGCCCCATATGTGTAATCTGCAGAGGATTGACAAGATCATATCAAAAGGCAAATTCAGTACACATACACTCACCAATGACAAGTAATACTAAATGGTAAGTAAGGTATGAATAATGCTAGATAAGGAATGCCAGCTTTGGCATAGGAATGAAGAAAGTCTTGATTAATACTCAACACAGAAGTATAACAGGAAGAACGATGGAATGCAAGCACCTGACAGCACCTTGCATGCATACGCCTTCTATGTGTATAGTGCCGAAAATGTTGGCACAAGGTAGTATTCTAACTGTGCAGCTACATGACAATGATAATAATGTAGACGAAGATAAATGTATGCCATTATATAGTGCCACATATATGACAAAGCTAAAGGGGGGAAGGGAGGGGGACAACACATCTCTACATCAGTGATGAAATGCCAGCAGAGTAGACAGACAATAAAGCCACACAATCTTATCCAAGGGCAGACATTGCACATGCATATGTCCACCACATAGGGTCATGTAGAAGTCCACCAATGCTACACTGAACAAGTGAAAAGAGTATGTCACATGGGTAGACTGCATTGCTGATGGCCCTAAACATGTCTATGTACAAATTACACAAACACAGTAATGTTCCACTGTTAAACAGTAAAATGCAGAGGTCTACAACATGAGATTCAGTATCACATACACATATATACTGTCATGACAACATAATACAACAGACAAAATAAGCACTTTCATATATATATATATATATATATATATATATATATATATATATATATTTATGTCACCAACCATGGGTATGATCGAGCAATGGACAGTCCTATGAACAACAGTACAGCACAACATGGAATGACTGAATGTACACAGTTCCAAAATACAAGGGTATCTGTGTCTTGATCATAATATGTGCAGATGCATTTACATGTATGTTAATCATTGCATATATACTCCAATTGCCTAAATATGGGCATGTATGCATATATGTATATTCATCTTGCAATATTACACAGAATGACAAAAAAGGCATTCAGGAATGATTCTAAATAAAACATCACCTCCACTGTATATACAGTAACAGAACAGTGACTTTCTAAGGAGTATGTGAAGGATACCTGCCCGTGTAACAGTTGCAGTAATTTGATATAACATGGCACAATGTTTGCTACTACATGCCATCAGTGTTGTGCTAGTTAATTATAAAAGTAATACGTTAGTATTACTCGTTACTTTTAAGTGAAAGTAATATATTACTATTACTAGTTACAAACTAAAGTAACTAGTTACTTTTGAGTTACTTTTACATAAGTATAGTTTATCAATTGTCATATTCTGATTTATTCACACGTTACTTGTGTTTAAGGAATACATGCTTACTGCACATGAATATGAGTGCATTATTAAAGCTGTATACACACTGTATTACAATAAAGATAAATAGCATTTTACAGTTTACAAAGTCCCACAGCCCAGTCTTTATAGTCAGTCACAATTTAATACTTAAACCAAAGTACACACAGCCAGCAACCCAAGACCCATGACAAGTTTCAACCCATCAAATTTTCAACAACATACATTAAGTTAATCTGCTAATCTGATAAAAGTGATGCCGAAGACACAAAAATACTTACAGAATATGTCATAAAGGTCTAGCAAGAATACTATCATAACAAAGTCAACCAAAATATCACTATATATAACTACTCACATAACAATGACTAAACAATCACTACACATTTTTGTTGGCTCGAAGGATGAGCAACTTTTCAAAGTGTTTATCGGTGAGTCTATTTCTTCTTGCAGTCAGCACTTGTCCACCAAGACTGAATGCCTGTTCAACAGGTGCACTAGATGGCAGAGGTGTATTAGTGTTCAGAAATATCTTCTTGACTATAGGGTAACTGCTGAAGAAGATATTTCTCTGGAAGGGTCAGCCAGATACATTTCCATCTGAGAAGATATGCTGACACTAGCTGCTGTTGATTCTTTAAATTTAACGAAGCTGTCTTCAGCAGTTAGTGCATTAGCTTCAGATGACCAATGCTCAGGTTCATTAATAGGTTCATAGGTAAGTACTAGGCTATCTGACCAAGGGCATTTATAAGCCTAGCCAGAATGTGTTGGCTTTCGCCACCCCCTTAGATTAGTTCCCTGTGCCTCTGTCCAGCAGAGCCATTAGTTCCCTGCGCCACTGTCCAGCAGGGCCACTGCACTGATCCCCGGGGTAAATTTTCTGTTTCCCATCCACTTGTCAAGGTTTCTCTTGAAGAGTCTTACTGAGGGGCTCTGCCTGATGTATATTGGAATCCTGTTCCAAAGCATGTGGAGTATCTGGGATAGGAATCTATCCCTCCAGCATATCCTATTTATCGTTGTGGTGAGGTTTATATCTCTAGAGCGTGTGGCTCTCTGGGATTTGTTTTTTTTTTTAGGTGGAGCATGTCCATCAATTCTGGGTTGGACATGGCCTTGTATGTCAGGCACAGATCACCTCTGAGTAAGCGGTATACAACTGAGTACAGCTGGAGTTTCTTGAGTCAGGCTGCATAGGGCATCTGTTTGAGGCCAGTAATCCTCTTGGTGAGGTACTTTTGTGGCCTTTCCAGCTGTTGCAGGTGTCTTGTAAGGTACATCCCAAATGGGGCATTGTATTCTATGATGGGTCTAATGAGTGATGAGTAGAGAGGTACAATAACCTCTTTTGTTCTAGATGCAAACCCTTTTGTGATTAGGTGGGCCACATAGAAGGATTTTCTAACCACCTTGGCAATATGATTATCAAAGGAGAGATTACTATCTACTTGGGTCCCCAGATCCCTCATTACATTTTCTGTATTCAGGTGACTACCACCTATGTGGTAGTTCGCGGGTACTTTGTTTTTTCCAAAGGGGATGACTATGCACTTTTTGGCATTTAGCTTGAGGCCATGATTTTGACACCAGGTATCCGTCTCAGTGAGACCCATCTGGAGGGTGTCTGTATCAGCCAGAGAATCAATTATGGCCCCTAGTTTGCAGTCATCTGCGAACTTGGTCAGCCATAGTCCTCCTATGCTTGCCTGTACCTCTGAGAAGTATATACTGAACAGGAGGGGTCCTAGGACTGAGCCCTGGGGGACGCCACTTGTAACCGGTTTAGAGTCGGACATAGAGCCTGCAACTCTCACCATGTGGGTTCTATCCATGAGCCAGTTGGCAACCCATCTTGTGACGTAGGGGGTTATGTTCAAGCTGGTGAGCTTGTCTATAATACCAGAATGGGGAATGGTGACGAAAGCCTTTGCGAGGTCTAGGTAGGCTGTGTGGACCTCCTTTCCCTCGTCTAATGCCTTGGTAACCGTCTCAAAGAAGTCCACCAGGTTTAGGAGGCATGATCTGCCCTTAACAAAGCCAAACTGGGTAGGGTCCAAGGTTTGGAGGTTCCCAATGTCTCTGTTAATGAGTTCCATGATGATGTGTTCCATAGCCTTGCAGACCAGGCTAGTCAGGCTTATAGGACAATAGTTCCCATGGTCCGTTGTGGCTCCACCTTTGTGGAGTGGGATAACTGTTGCTGTGCGCCACTCTGTGGGTATGTAGCCTGTAGAGAGGCTGAGTTTGAACAGTGTGTTTAGGTGAGGGGTTAGTTCATTTTGGAGCTCTTGTAAGACACAGCCTGGGACACCTTCCAATCCCATTGAAGCTGTGTTTTTGGCTTTGGATAGGGCTGTTTTAACTTGTGTGTCGATGATTGACAGGGCTCTACATTCTTCTGGTATGGTTATGGGCCCTTTAGGGGGTGAGAGGGGGGTGAAGTTTGCACTAAACCTGTCTGCCAGAATTTTTGCAATATCAGTCAGTTCAGTGTATTTTGTGCCATTCTGCACTAACTCAGAGCAGATCTGAGAGTTTCCACTTAGGTTCTTGACATAGCTAAAGAACACTTTGTGGTTATCTTTGGAGTCATTGGCAATTTTTCTTTCGAAACTAGCCTTGGATGATTTAATGAGGGA
>NW_025061245.1:0-5036 GCF_019279795.1 Protopterus annectens | reverse complement strand
CTTTGTAGGGTGGATAGTACCCTACACACCTGCAGAGTTTCAGCCTCCTAGCTTTTTCCCTCTTGGAGAAAAACAACTTTCCAGGGTTATTTTTCTCTATGCAGAAACATGCTTGAAATGCAAAGGAAAGCTAAAACAATAAATGGTCATACTGAAACTGGCAGTTAAGCCAGAACCAGGATTGCCCTACCCTTTGTAGGGTGGATAGTACCCTACACACCTGCAGAGTTTCAGCCTCCTAGCTTTTTCCCTCTTGGAGAAAAACAACTTTCCAGGGTTATTTTTTCTCTATGCAGAAACATGCTTGAAATGCATAGGGAAAGCTAAAAACAATAAACGGTCATACTGAAACTGGCAGTTAAGCCAGAACCAGGATTGCCCTGCCCCTTTGTAGGGTGGATAGTACCCTACACACCTGCATAGTTTCAGCCTCCTAGCTTTTCCCTCTTGGAGAAAAACAACTTTCCAGGGTTATTTTTTCTCTATGCAGAAACATGCTTGAAATGCATAGGAAAAGCTAAAACAATAAACGGTCATACTGAAACTGGCAGTTAAGCCAGAACCAGGATTGCCCTACCCTTTGTAGGGTAGATAGTACCCTGCACATCTACAAAGTTTCAGCCTCCTAGCTTTTTCCCTCTTGGAGAAAACCAACTTTCCTCAGGTATTTTTTCTCTATGCAGAAATATGCTTGAAATGCAAAAGAAAGCTAAAAACAATAAACAGTCATACTGAAACTGGCAGTTAAGCCAGAACCAGGATTGCCTTACCCCTTTGTAGGGTGGATAGTACCCAACACACCTGCAAAGTTTCAGCCTCCTAGCTTTTAACACTCTTGGAGAAAAACAAGTTTCCATGGGTATTTTTTCTTTATGCAGAAACATGCTTGAAATGCAAAAAGAAAGCTAAAACAATAAACGGTCATACTGAAACTGGCAGTTAAGCCAGAACCAGGATTGCCTTACCACTTTGTATGGTGGATTGTACCCTACACACCTGCAAAGTTTCAGCCTCCTAGCTTTTTCCCTCTTGGAGAAAAACAAGTTTCCAGGGGTATTTTTTCTCTATGCAGAAACATGCTTGAAATGCATAGGAAAAGCTAAAAACAATAAACGGTCATACTGAAACTGGCAGTTAAGCCAGAACCAGGATTGCCTTACCGCTTTGTAAGGTGGATAGCACCCTACACATCTGCAAAGTTTCAGCCTCCTAGCTTTTTCGCTCTTGGAGAAAAACAAGTTTCCAGGGGTATTTTTTCTCTATGCAGAAACATGCTTGAAATGCATAGGGAAAGCTAAAAACAATAAACGGTCATACTGAAACTGGCAGTTAAGCCAGAACCAGGATTGCCTTACACCTTTGTAGGGTGGATAGTACCCTACACACCTGCAACGTTTCAGCCTCCTAGCTTTTTCCCTCTTGGAGAAAAACAAGTTTCCTGGGGTATTTTTTCTCTATGCAGAAACATGCTTGAAATGCATAGGGAAAGCTAAAAACAATAAACAGTCATACTGAAACTGGCACTTAAGCCAGAATCAGGATTGCCTTACCCCTTTGTAGGGTGGATAGTAGCCTACACACCTGCAGAGTTTCAGCCTCCTAGCTTTTTCCCTCTTGGAGAAAAACAACTTTCCACAGGTATTTTTTTCTCTATGCAGAAACATGCTTGAAATGCATAGGGAAAGCTAAAACAATAAACGGTCATACTGAAACTGGCAGTTAAGCCAGAACCAGGATTGCCCTACCCCTTTGTAGGGTGGATAATACCCTACACACCTGCAGAGTTTCAGCCTCCTAGCTTTTTCCCTCTTGGAGAAAAACAACTTTCCAGGGTTATTTTTTCTCTATGCAGAAACATGCTTGAAATGCATAGGGAAAGCTAAAAACAATAAACGGTCATACTGAAACTGGCAGTTAAGCCAGAACCAGGATTGCCCTACCCCTTTGTAGGGTGGATAGTACCCTACACACCTGCAGAGTTTCAGCCTCCTAGCTTTTTCCCTCTTGGAGAAAAACAACTTTCCAGGGTTATTTTTCTCTATGCAGAAACATGCTTGAAATGCATAGGGAAAGCTAAAACAATAAACGGTCATACTGAAACTGGCAGTTAAGCCAGAACCAGGATTGCCCTACCCCTTTGTAGGGTGGATAGTACCCTACACACCTGCAGAGTTTCAGCCTCCTAGCTTTTTCCCTCTTGGAGAAAAACAACTTTCCAGGGTTATTATTTCTCTATGCAGAAACATGCTTGAAATGCATAGGGAAAGCTAAAAACAATAAACGGTCATACTGAAACTGGCAGTTAAGCCAGAACCAGGATTGCCCTACCCCTTTGTAGGGTGGATAGTACCCTACACACCTGCAGAGTTTCAGCCTCCTAGCTTTTTCCCTCTTGGAAAAAAACAACTTTCCAGGGTTATTTTTCCTCTATGCAGAAACATGCTTGAAATGCATAGGGAAAGCTAAAAACAATAAATGGTCATACTGAAACTGGCAGTTAAGCCAGAACCAGGATTGCCCTGCCCCTTTGTAGGGTGGATAGTACCCTACACACCTGCAGAGTTTCAGCCTCCTAGCTTTTTCCCTCTTGGAGAAAACAACTTTCCAGGGTTATTATTTCTCTATGCAGAAACATGCTTGAAATGCAAAGGGAAAGTTAAAAACAATAAATGGTCATACTGAAACTGGCAGTTAAGCCAGAACCAGGATTGCCCTACCCCTTTGTAGGGTGGATAGTACCCTACACACCTGCAGAGTTTCAGCCTCCTAGCTTTTTCCCTCTTGGAGAAAAACAACTTTCCAGGGTTATTTTTCTCTATGCAAAAACATGCTTGAAATACATAGGGAAAGCTAAAAACAATAAACGGTCATACTGAAACTGGCAGTTAAGCCAGAACCAGGATTGCCCTACCCTTTGTAGGGTAGATAGTACCCTGCACATCTACAAAGTTTCAGCCTCCTAGCTTTTTCCCTCTTGGAGAAAACCAACTTTCCACAGGTATTTTTTTCTCTATGCAGAAATATGCTTGAAATGCAAAAAGAAAGCTAAAAACAATAAACGGTCATACTGAAACTGGCAGTTAAGCCAGAACCAGGATTGCCCTACCCCTTTGTAGGGTGGATAATACCCTACACACCTGCAGAGTTTCAGCCTCCTAGCTTTTTTCCTCTTGGAGAAAAACAACTTTCCAGGGTTATTTTTTCTCCATGCAGAAACATGCTTGAAATGCATAGGGAAAGCTAAAAACAATAAACGGTCATACTGAAACTGGCAGTTAAGCCAGAACCAGGATTGCCCTACCCCTTTGTAGGGTGGATAGTACCCTACACACCTGCAGAGTTTCAGCCTCCTAGCTTTTTCCCTCTTGGAGAAAAACAACTTTCCAGGGTTATTTTTTCTCTATGCAGAAACATGCTTGAAATGCATAGGGAAAGCTAAAAACAATAAACGGTCATACTGAAACTGGCAGTTAAGCCAGAACCAGGATTGCCCTACCCCTTTGTAGGGTGGATAGTACCCTACACACCTGCAGAGTTTCAGCCTCCTAGCTTTTTCCTCTTGGAGAAAAACAACTTTCCAGGGTTATTATTTCTCTATGCAGAAACATGCTTGAAATGCATAGGGAAAGCTAAAAACAATAAACGGTCATACTGAAACTGGCAGTTAAGCCAGAACCAGGATTTCCCTACCCCTTTGTAGGGTGGATAGTACCCTACACACCTGCAGAGTTTCAGCCTCCTAGCTTTTTCCCCTCTTGGAGAAAAACAACTTTCCAGGGTTATTTTTCCTCTATGCAGAAACATGCTTGAAATGCATAGGGAAAGCTAAAAACAATAAATGGTCATACTGAAACTGGCAGTTAAGCCAGAACCAGGATTGCCCTGCCCTTTGTAGGGTGGATAGTACCCTACACACCTGCAGAGTTTCAGCCTCCTAGCTTTTTCCTCTTGGAGAAAAACAACTTTCCAGGGTTATTATTTCTCTATGCAGAAACATGCTTGAAATGCAAAGGGAAAGTTAAAAACAATAAATGGTCATACTGAAACTGGCAGTTAAGCCAGAACCAGGATTGCCCTACCCCTTTGTAGGGTGGATAGTACCCTACACACCTGCAGAGTTTCAGCCTCCTAGCTTGTTCCTCTTGGAGAAAAACAACTTTCCAGGGTTATTTTTTCTATGCAGAAACATGCTTGAAATGCATAGGGAAAGCTAAAAACAATAAACGGTCATACTGAAACTGGCAGTTAAGCCAGAACCAGGATTGCCCTACCCTTTGTAGGGTGGATAGTACCCTACACACCTGCAGAGTTTCAGCCTCCTAGCTTTTTCCCTCTTGGAGAAAAACAACTTTCCAGGGTTATTTTTTCTCTATGCAGAAACATGCTTGAAATGCATAGGGAAGCTAAAAACAATAAACGGTCATACTGAAACTGGCAGTTAAGCCAGAACCAGGATTGCCCTACCCCTTTGTAGGGTGGATAGTACCCTACACACCTGCAGAGTTTCAGCCTCCTAGCTTTTTCCTCTTGGAGAAAAACAACTTTCCAGGGTTATTTTTTCTCTATGCAGAAACATGCTTGAAATGCATAGGGAAAGCTAAAAACAATAAACGGTCATACTGAAACTGGCAGTTAAGCCAGAACCAGGATTGCCCTACCCTTTGTAGGGTGGATAGTACCCTACACACCTGCAGAGTTTCAGCCTCCTAGCTTTTTCCCTCTTGGAGAAAAACAACTTTCCAGGGTTATTTTTTCTCTATGCAGAAACATGCTTGAAATGCATAGGGAAAGCTAAAACAATAAACGGTCATACTGAAACTGGCAGTTAAGCCAGAACCAGGATTGCCCTACCCCTTTGTAGGGTGGATAGTACCCTACACACCTGCAGAGTTTCAGCCTCCTAGCTTTTTCCCTCTTGGAGAAAAACAACTTTCCAGGGTTATTTTTTCTCTATGCAGAAACATGCTTGAAATGCATAGGGAAAGCTAAAACAATAAACGGTCATACTGAAACTGGCAGTTAAGCCAGAACCAGGA
>NW_025061244.1:0-14438 GCF_019279795.1 Protopterus annectens | reverse complement strand
TTGCTTTAAGGTACGCAGAACATCACCTGCTTACTCCTTGTGTAAGGTAGGGCATAAATGTGACATTCAGGTGTACCATCCTCAGAACTTTTGAGCCGCCAGTCCAAATGCTGTTTTAACCGACGGTCTGTGGCATACATCCGTTTTTCTGTTTGTTGGCTTTTCTGTGCTTGCTCCTGTTGCTGGAGCCCACACAGTTGCAGATAAGTACCCAGTTGGGTTTTTGGTTACTTTCTCTGTTTTTTAGTACTGTTTGGAGTTAATGTCATCCAGGAAGGGTAAATGCCAGTGTGGGAGACTGATTCCCCATAAAGACCATCACAATAAGTGTCTTTTTTGCCTTGGTGCTGCTCATGACCATATGTCTTGTTCAGTTTGTCAGGTGTTTTTCCCCAAAACTCTTTGTAGTAGGCTTTCTTCCCTTTCCTTGTACCTTGAGAACCAGTGACTAAAGCGTCTTGCTGTGGGTACTATGGATGGAACTTCCTGCCTAGTGTGTCAGCCATCTGGGAAGAAAGTGCATAAGGTAGGCCTGGAATCCTCAGCTGTCCAGCCTTTGCCGGGTGTTTCTCTTGAGGTTATTATGCACCCGGATGCCCACTCGGTTGTTTTGTCAGATTCTTCTACCACTTCTGGGTTGGAGGCCGGTGAGGATTTGGCAGGCAGCATGTCTGACAAGGCTTTGCAGATGTCCATTTTGGGCATTCAGAGGGAACCACGGTTGACCATTTCCAAAGGATTTAATGGGGTTCCGCAGTTTCTCTTTTGAGGAAGAGGGTCCTACTGCAGTTGGGAAATGCTGTCCTGAGTCTGGGGCTTCTCAGGTTTCCAGCACGGATGTTCCTTTGAAGAAGAAACAGGAAACTAACCATGTTTCTTCAGCTCCTAGGCATCCACAAAGTAAGTGGCAGGCCTTTATTCAGGGGTTATTTAATGCTTTACTGTCGTTGCGGCCTCCTCAACGTGTTTCATTTTCTACTCCTCCTTTGTCCGCCTCTTTCCCTAAAAGGCCCAGAGACTTCCACTCTTCTGAGGTGGATTCTAATGATGACTCCCTTGCTTATTCTGCCCAGATTCCTTCTCCTTTAGACTACGGGCCTGATGAGCAGTATTCTCATACTCTTGATAATCCCTCTGAGGAAATTTCCTTTGGGGATACGATCTCTAGGATGATGGACTTTAAGTGGGATTGTGCCCAGGTTTCAGATACCCATAAGAGATACTACAAGTTACTGCAAATTGAATCTCCTAAACCTGCGGCCATTCCTCTTGTCTTGCCTGCTTTACTGGATGTTTTTTCCACTGCCTCTAAAGCGCCAGATTCTTTGCCCCCTGCTCCCAGGAAGTCTGGAGGATTGCTCCTTTTTGTTTAAATGTCCTGCTACTGACCACTCTGTGGTGTCTGTAGCCTCTGATAAGCCATCTCAATTGCTTCCCTCGTCCATGTTACTGCCTTCTGACAAGCACAGTAGGACCATGGATAGGCTGGGTAAGAAGGTTTATACTTCCTCTACCCTGGCTTTTAGGGCTACTAATTATCATACTCGGACGTCTACATATCTCTTGGCTCTTCTTTCTCAGGCCTATCAGGTTCTTTCTGATCTTCCAGACTCTGAAGGTAAATCTTCAGCTCTTTCCTTGCTTGGGTCTTCCTCTCAGGTTTTTCATCATTCTATCAAGTGTAGTTATGATGCTGCAGATGCCTCTTCCAGGGCTGCTGCCTCTGGCTCAGTTCTGAGGAGATATTCCTGGCTTTGGCTTTAACCTCTGCCTGATGATATTAAGGCTAAGTTGCTGGATGCTCATCTGGATAATACTCTTTTGTTTGGGGAAGTGGCTGCTGGTTTATTTAAGTCTCTTCAGGACAAGGGGAAGCCTTTACAGGAGCTTAAGGATGTCTTTGTTTCTTGTGTGCCTAAGTTTCAATATAACTACCCTTCTAAGCAGGCCTTTATTCATAGGCAGTCTCATCCTCCTTCTAAAGGTGGTAAACAGACTCCTCCTGCTAAAGCCACTCAGACTGCTGGGATTCTTAAGCATTAATTTCCTGACAAACCAGGTGCTGTCTGACTATTCCCCCATTCCCAGCCACATTCCTCTGTTGCTTCACCTTTCTCTTTCTCTTCCTGTTTGGCTCTGGATCACCCAGGATTCTTGGGTTTTGTCAATCATTCATCAAGGGTACTTCATGGTCTAGATTTCCCATCCTCCCTTTATGAGCATTCCTCAGCCTCCTCAGGAACAGCTTCCTTTTTTCCCAGAGGTATTTGGGACCTCTTGTTTCTGGGTAATATTCAAGAAGTGCCTGTGTCCCAAAAGGGGAAAGGGTTTTATTCCAGAATGTTTCTAGTGCCCAGAAAAGAAGATACTTGGGAGAGGTCTAGTATAGGCCTCCATCTGAACACCTTTCTGAAGGTGCCTTCCTTTCGGATGTTGTCCCTTCAGTCCCTTTTTCCTGTCTTGCATCCTCAGGCCTTTCTGGTGTCTTTGGACCTCAAAGATGCTTATCTCCATATTCCGATCCATCCTCTTTCAGGAGATTTTTGCATTTCTCTATTGCTTCCTGGCATTTTCAGTTCTGTGCTTTGCCTTTTGGCCTTTCTACTGCCCCAGAGGTGTTCACCAAATGCCTCATTCATGTAATTGTCTTTTGCAGACTTCAAGGGATCCAAATATTTCCTTATTTGGACAACCTGCTGATTCAGGCATCTTCTCCAGAGGTCCTTTTGCAAAATCTCCATTTTACCATTTCTCTTCTTCAGAGCCCGGGGTTCACAATAAACTTCAACAAAGTCTTCCCTGTCTCCTTCTCAAGATTATATCTTTCTGGGTTGCAGGTTTCAAATGGTGCCAATGCTGGCATCCCTGCCTCCTCCATATGCATTAACTCTCATTTCTTTCTTTCAAACTCTTCTTCCCCTAGCCTCCATTTCAGGCAGGGAGTTAAAGGGCTCTGGGGTTCATGTCTTCTACCATTCCAATGCTTCCTCTGGTCAGGCTTCACATGAGGAAGTTCCAGTGGTTTCTGAAGTCTGTGTGGCTTCAGCATGCACATCCTCTAGACTTTCCTGTTCCTCTTCTCCTGTGTCTCAAGGTCGAACTTCTGTGGTGGATTCAGCAGTTGTCTCTGAATCCAGGGCTCCCATTTCAACCTCCACTTCCCTCTGAGGCTGTGCTCACAGACGCTTTCAGATTTGGGCTGGGGAGCAATGTTTGGCTCCTTGAAGGTTCAGGGAGTGTGGTCACCTCATCAGCTGAAGGAGCACATCAACATCAAAGAGATGAGGGCTACTCTGCTGGCTCTTCAGGCCTTTCATCCTCTCTTCTCTGCAGGGCCTCTCAAGGTATTCATGGACAATACCACAGTCATGTGGTACATCAAAAAACAGGGGGGTACAAGATCCTACCATCTTTGCTGGCTGGCACTTCTGGTATGGGATTTGGCTATCCAGTATTGTGGGACTCTTCAGGCAGTTAACATTCCTTCAGATCAGAATGTTGTGGCAGACAATCTGAACAGGTCCTTCACTCAATTCCACGAATGGATGCTTCACAGGGATGTATTTCTGGACATTGTTCAAAGCAGAGGCAGAGATCTACTTGAGGAATACCCCACTGGTAAACAAACAACTTCCTCTGTTTTGTGCCAGAGTCCCAGGTCCTGTGATCTGGAAGGTGGATGCCTCTCATTTTCTTGGAAGGGGATGTTTCTTTATGCATTCCCTCCCCTACCTCTCATTCCGAGTTCTGTTCAAGACTCAACAGGATCCTCCCAAAATCTTGTTGATGACTCCCTTTTGACCGTGACAGCACTGGATCCTTCTACTTCTGCATCTCGTCAGGGGCAATCATCACAAGTTACCTCACAGGGTGGATTTCCTCACATAAGACAAGGGCTCTCTCATCCATCCCCAAGTGTCCACACTTCAATTGACACTGTGGGTGATAGAGTTTTGATTCCTCATAGACACCTTTTTTCTGAGGATGTACTTCAGGTCCTGCAGGAAGCCAGGAAACCTACTACTAGGAAATCCTACTTGTCTAACTGGAATAGGTTTTCTATTTGGTGTCTTTCTTGTGACCTAGACCCACTTTCTGTGGATGTTCCTTTGGTTCTTTGTTATTTGTGTGAGTTGCTCAATGCTGGTTTGGCCTATTCTTCTATTAAGGCCCACTTATCAGCTCTTTCTGCTTGCCTGCCTTTAACTCCCCCATTAGCGTCTAGATTTGAGGGTAAGCAGTTTCTTAAAGGCATCCTTAATATTAGGCCTCCCAGGAAGCTTGCTCTTCCTCCCTGGGATCTTAATTTTGTTCTAAAAAAATTGACTCAAGCTTCTTTTCAGCCTGCTGTTTCTGCTTCCTTGCAACATTGTTCTTGGAAGACAGTTCTTTTGTTAGCTCTTACATCTGCCAGACAGGTGTCTGACTTGCAAGCCCTTATGGCTTGTCCACCTTTTTTGATATTTCATGAGGACAGGGTGTCCTTGTGTACTATATGCCCAAGGTGGTTAATGAGTTGTCATTTAATCAGTCTATTAATTTGACTACCTTTTTTCCCTCTCCGCAATCTGACAGCGAGAGAATGCTACATATTTTAGATGTGCATAGTCAGCTCAGATTTTATTTAAATAAAAGTAAAGCTATTAGGAAGTCTGACCAGTTATTTGTTTCCTTTCATCCTAGGTCTTTAGATTTGTATGTTTCCAAGCATACTATTTCGACTTGGATTTCAAAGGCTATTTCCTTTTGTTACAATTTTCATGGGAAGAGCCTTCCTTCTTCTGTTAAGGCTCATTCCACTCGAGCTATGGCTTCTTCTCGTGCTTTTTTCAGGGGCTTAGACACTAATTCTATTCTTGAAGCTGCTACCTGGACTTCTGTGCATACCTTTACCAAACATTACCAGTTAGATAGCATCTCCAGAGCTAGAGGTGGTTTTGCTGCTGCCATTCTTCATGGCTTCTTGGAGGACTCTGCTGCTTCCTCCTCCCAGGTTTCTTCTTGAGCTTTGGCACTCTCTCATTCATAAGGAATACTACACCGGTAAATGTAAGGACATAGTACAGTTGTGTAAAATCTTACCATAACAGTAGATGTCCTTGCTTTCACTGCTGCAGTATTCACTCTCTCCCTCCATCCCCGTGGTCTTTTTCCCTTCCTGGCTGTGCAGCCTCTCCTTGGTTTTCCTTGGACTGCTGTTCCTACTGGGGCAATCTGTTCTGAGGATGGTATGCCTGAACGTCACCTTTATGCCCTACCTTATGCAAGGAGTAAGCCAGTGACATTCTGCAAATCTTAAAGCAATGAAAATCTTTTATAAACTGGCCAGACAGAGGGCTTCATAGCACAAAATCCCATTAGTAAGGAAAACTGCAGCGGTGAAAGCATGGACATTTACAGTTATGGTAATATTTTACACAACTGTACTGTCCTTATTAGCAGGAATTCTGCTTAGCCTTTCACACACGGACTACTGAGACAGGCTCCACCTTCTCAGAACCCTCTAAATTTGTTATTGGCTGGAAGTACAAATCAGAAAATCAAAAAAATATGGAGATTCTTGCAGTGTATTACATGTTTCAATCTCCTGAACACTCTACTCCAAGCTTTATGATGCATCTTTGACAAGAGATTTTTAAGATATTTTTTGAAAAAAATATTCATATAAATATTTATTTTGAAGTATGGTGGAATTGCCAGTGTGCCATGGCTCTCTCCAGATGCCATCATAAAATATACACCACTTTACAACCTGCCCCTTATTTGTACTATCTTGTTTTTACAGAAGCAATTTTAATATGTAGCTGTTATACAGTGTAGTTCTTTATTAGTCCTTTGTAGACCTCCAAAGCTTGTATATTAGTGGTGCCAGTCAGGTCTGCTAATCTGTGAACGTTATTTGTACATCCATGTGTATCTGTGTAGTATATGTGATAGATGTTGTTTGTAGTTTACTGGCTTTTCATTTCAGCTTAATGGTATGCACAGCTCTCTCATTATAGGGAGGGGATTGGCTGTGTGTGTGAATTCTCATTGATTTGGCTTATTGGGATGCAGCATATATGCTTTAAGAATAACAACCTGAAATGCATTATTGTCAACATTTTACTCATTTTCATCATAGTCAAATACTCACTAATGTGCATACTGGCGGCTTTTCTGGTAGTGGTCATGAAATCACTGGTGAATGATCTTTGATATGGCTTTGTGGGCCCCAGTGCATGTATCAGAGAAGTTAAAATATAGTAATTCAGCTGTCATTACATTCAGAGTTATTACAGCCAAACATAAAAGTTGTAGACAGTTGAATATGTTTAGGGAAGAGCAGTCAGAAGGCATGCTGCAAGTGACAGCTCAGGGCAGTTATATGACCACTGTTAAATGACCACTGGTGTAGCTTGTTAGGTCAGTATGTGTCATACAGCAAGAAGGTGAAATATACCACAGTTGTCTTTATTTCATTCACTTTCATCCCAGTATAATATTAGAGGTATACACAGATGATGTCTGCCTCTGTGGGAGTGGAAGTAACTTGATCACTTCTGAATGACAAATAATATTGGGGGTGGGAGGGTCAGTGTGTGCATATATGAAACAGCTGAATGCATTACAATTGTCATTTCATTCACCGACATCAAGTGTTAGAAGTGTACATAGTGGTTTATTAGGCAAATTCATTAGGACAGCACTGCATGTGTCTGTGGGAATCTGGTGCGTTTGATTTGCATGTGAATTTTGAAGTCAGTTGCCTATTAGAGTAATGCACTGTCTCTAATAGTTAGGGCTATATGGATAATGTGTTGGTATTTATCTTTGCCTGGTACAGACTGAGGTGTAAGTGATGCATTGCATGACTGTCTACCTTGACATAGTACAGAGGCTTGTTCCCATGCAGCAATGTGGTTTGTCACACTGCAGCACTGCTAATAAAAGTCAGTCATTTGAGTGCTTGTTTGTTTGTTACAAGTGTGGGGGATGTACCACACTGCATTAAAAAGCCATTATTAATGGCCATATGGGTACAACTAAAAGGGGGTAAAGTCTGCCATAATGTAAATGGGATAGATACTTTGTGTGTTTTTTCACACACAGCAGATGCCCACTTGGACTGAAATGTCTACATTAGTTTTAACATTTCATCAAGCAAACACTTAGCTTTCTGGCATTTATTTGCCAGGGGATGGAAGTACTGAGAGGTTGGTGTGGCTTGGATATCAGTATGTAAGGGGAGAAATGGACAGTTACATAGTGATGTGGGTGGGACTTTGTGAGGGTGGCAGTCTGGAAGCTGTCAGTACAAATTTTGAAACCCTGGCTAGATTCTTGTGCAACTTCTGCGGAGATACTATCTGCTGATCTGAAAACAGGAATATAAGATTTTTGCTTTCTCAGCATTAAACACAGACTTTTCAATGCTGAATAGTAAAAATATGAACTACTGGAGTAGCTAAAAAATAAGGATCATGGGTGTGTGTGTGTGTGTGTGTGTGTGTGTGTGTGTGTGTGTGTGTGTACCCTCAAACCACAACACAGGAACTTTCTGCACAGATAGATGAATAATTTTAGCTCAAAACTTGGGAGATTATGTTTTAAAACAGTCACACGAATAGTGTACTAGAACTGAGCCACTGCAGAGTGACTCTCAATAAAAGACTAAAGGTTTTGAAGTCTAGGGAGTGTGCTGGAATAGGGTAAAAGTAACTTGGCTACAAGTTCCTTCATATTTTTTTGCAATACTTTTTTTTTGTGTCTCCTTATTCATTTATTTTATTTTTTTTTTTATACCAACCCCACACCCCCGTGCACTGTCATGCTAGGTCTATCAGCCATCTGGTTTGCCATCCTACCACCGGACTATTTCAGTATTGTAGGGTTGGTCATGACCTTAAACATCCAGGTCACATCAGTTTTTTTTTTTTTCATATTACCTACCCCCCCCCCCCAACTCTCCTGTGGCTCTAATGGTATGTCTGCGGTGTAGGCATGCAATTGAGATAATAGGCATACAGTAGCTCGGCCATGTCTCCAGTCTTTCCCATTCTTGCTGGGCACACCTATCAATGTGCCAGCCCAAGCCTCCACTGGCAATCAACAGAGAGATCTGCATAGATCCACATGCCCACTTCCAGGATGGTTAACACCTATCTTTCCATGCTGCTTCATCAGTCACACGAGACACTAATCGAACCTCATCCGGCTGGACCATAGTTAGTACTTTGTCCCTTTATGCCATTAGAGTGGCAGTCTTCATATCTTAATGATATGCTGTAAAGTACCTCTCAGTGAAAGATCACAGGCTTTCAATTTTAGGGTGTGCAAGAGAAGAGGAAAAGTAACATGGCTACCAGACTTTTCAATAACTAAATGCCTCAGTCATTCCTAGCTAGCAAAAGTCTTCTCATCACAGGTGATAATGCAGATTTAAACTGGATAACAGACACAGGCTTTCTTTTTATATGGAGTTTGAGAGCACTGCACCAAAAACTTAAACCCATAAACAGACCTGTTAAAAATTAATTAAGCTTTAACCAAAGCTTTATTTTTACAAAAGGGTATAACAAGAAATGAAATGCAAAAAACTGAAAACTATGTCAAGAGGGCCCTGTGTGGTTACAATTCTGTCCACAGTGACATGCACATTGCAATGTCACAAAGACAGTAAAAATGCAGTTTCACGGGAAAGGCAAACTGAAGCTCAGTTTCAGATATAACAGAATGTTTTCTATGCAACAGCTCTTTTTTCCCTACATTTGTTACACTGTATTCCAGAAAAGTGTTACATCTGCCTAGTAAAATAATCTGCTATATGCAATACTGGATTGAACTCAATGTCTCTAATGTATTATTTACTTACTTTAAGAGCAACAATTTTAGACAACAACAAAAAAAAAGGAACTGTGTATCAAGCTAAATAACAGGCATTGGTACAGTCTTGAAATACTTCAATTTAATAGAATAATACACTTTCCTATACAACACAACCAACCTTTTCTAAAACACAGTGTAGCAGAATATTATGTGATGCTCTCTGTTCTTCAGAACTCATTAATCTAACCAGATATTCTCAGATCTCCTTCATTACTAGTACTATTGAAACAAAAAGTGTTTCAAGTCACCAATACATAACCAGTGAACTTCAAATGATTGCAATTCTTATACTTAACGATGCTACACCTTCACTTACAAAGTACTCTCAAGTCACTACATTTTGTTTTGTGTCAAACCATGAAAAAAAGGCAATGCAATCAGCCAGCATTTATCAATAAATACTTTGTGAATAAATACATTGTAGTAAAACCAGTAAAGTAGCAGTATTTTTCTCATTTCAAATGGCAGAGAATCAAATTACCAGATATACCAAAAGGTTTTAAGTACCAGGTAATTCATAACATTTTTAAATTACAGTACTCATTAAAATGAACGTTTGCATTCCACTTCATAAAAGGAAGCAGAGATAAACTAGCCAATTAGAAGATGCCACTGTACAATTTAAAAACAAACAAATAAAAGCTATTACATACATTGATGATCTTTTCATATGCATTTATATTCAGAGATATAGGCACTGGGCTCATCTGTCCATCTCTCTGTAGTTCATGTGATATGGTATATTACCCCTTGGAAGAAATGTAAAATGTTAAGGACAGATGGAGACATTCTCAAATGAGGAATGCACCTCCACATGGTTGTAATTTGGTACATGTAAATGCACAAATTGTGTAGACAAAATATTAATCATTGATGTCATCAACATTCCATGTACTATATGGTAATGATAACCAGTCTTAAACACTACATATGACACTACCACCATGGTTGACTGCATGAAGGGCAGAAAACAGCACTGTTCATGGAAATAAAGCACTTCAGGGCTAGTTTTATTGTTTTATACCATCACCATTTGAGTAGCAGCAACTCGTTTATTTCAACACACTCAGAAGTAATGGCATTACATAACAAACAAGCACCCAAGCATTTCTTAATGGCTGATTATAAAGTTTACAAAAGCGTATTTCATTACTCAGATGAAAGAAACAGCGTCTAAACAATGCTACTGCATAAAGAGCTTATGGGGAACAGAATCTGCCAAGGAAAATGATGTTGGAGGTTTTACTATCTACAATAATGAAGATAAATGGATGGTCAGCTTTAAAATGCTCCACTTGTGGTGCACAACGGAGCATCATGACAGCCGCAGTTGCAGCTGCTGCCTGTGTTCCATCTTCATTTATTTCCACAAATGCTTTATGGGCCACCTCTGACAAAAATAGATCATTTCTGACTGACATTCCAGAGAAGTTAGCCTGTCCTGGACTGAATGCATCTACCATTCCCATGCCCATCAGCTTTGGCTTAAGATCATAGCTATCCTCAAGCTTAAATTTTGGAATTTGCACCATGACTTCCATATTGTTCATCTTGTTGGGATTGGTCCACTCCACCAAATTCTGATAGCTTAGATTCTTCTCAACCTAATAAATATTACACAAAATGTCAGTTTCAAAGTGCATTATTCAACAACTAAAAGCAAAATGCATTACTTAACTTTGTAAAGACACAGAATGACTTATAGGACAGAAAAGTTTAAGTTAAGTGCAACCAGTGGATTTGAATGAATTATTTTTCTTCCTTAGCTAACCTTTCTAAATTTACCACTGAAAAAAAGTGATTCACAGAACTGCTAATGTACACAAAGTTGCAAATAACCTTCCCTGTGTCATGTATCACATCGACTGAATTAGAATCCATCACAGGGAGACGAAGAAGGAAACTCGACTACTCCTATATATCTATACAAAAACGCTTCTTGCCTAGGGTTATTAGTTTAGACAATGCTCAAGACACAGGAATTTCACCAAAAAGGACAGTTGTAATCAGCTGTAAATAAAACAGGTATCAAGAAGAGACTGGTGGATCAACTGAAACAAATCCAATACTTATTATGAAATACAAATCCATTACCAAACTGGCAATATAACAAGTTGACATCTGTGGTTTACTTCATGTCATTCTGTACTATCAAAACACTTTTATTTCATTCTACACAGATATTTAGAAAATATTATGTTATTTTTGACATCTGATCAGATATAATTTTCAAGATAAGACATCCTAAAGGGAATAGCAAATATTGTTCCCAAGAAATAATCAAAAATAAACAAGTAAAACACTTGCAACCTAATATAATGAAGAATATAAAATTAAGATCAAGAGATTTATTGTAATACTGCTTCTTAGCTTGACAAAATTAACAGTGCATGTAGAATACTGTTCTTATACATGTCCATATAGCCTTTATTCCTAGTTTGGCAGAAAGATTAGAACAATTACTACAGAGTCACATTCAACTTGCTGAATGTGGTGACATTGGCAACCTTGTAATTAAGCACTTATATAGCCTGTACAAAAAATAAGTTTCAAAAGTGCTTTACCAGAAGACACAATTAGTAAACAAGTATTTTGGTGCAAAACATATTGTCAGATCCCAAAATAATTCCTCTCAGTCTAAGCCTGCCCTGATTCTGAAAGACTTGCTCTTAGCATATGTGATTTACTTCTGTGCAAGGCCAATTTATAAACAGGTTATAGTGGGGGCCAGCCTCCAAAACACCCGCTCTCAGTCTAAGTGAACACTTAACACTGAAAGCAAGTCTTTTGGATTTTGGCTCATAATGTTAATATTCACACTGTTAACCCTTGGTCTGCAAATTCATGAAAGCTTGGTAAGTTTCAAGCCTAAGTGTTTAGCTGATAAACAGTAGCACTGTTAACACTATCACTCTGTGCAGCTGCAACTGGGGTAGCTGGAAGCAAACGTATCTTCAGCACTGTTAAAACATGGAGAGAGACTCTATATGCTGAGACTTAAAGGGATCCACTATATGTGTCACAGGATAATGTGAAGTCAAAAGATTACTATATAGATATGAGAACTATAGCTACCCTAGTTCACTAGGCTCTAACTGGTCATCAAAATTAAATAACTTACTAATAAATAAATGTTACCACCTCTGGTGTAAAGATGTTACAGAATTATTTTAATTATCTTTAAAATGGAACTTAACTGGCATCACTTTGTTTATAGTGTCCAAAAATGTGACCCACACCCACTGTAATACTGGAATAGAAAGAAATTTTTAATAAAAAAATCTTTCATTCATTTCTCATCAACGTATGTTTTTTTAACACGCATGTACAATCCAGTATTTAGCTCAGTAACACAGAAAAAAGAAGACATAGCTACAACTCAGAAGGCCAGTGTTCAATTAGAACCCTTGGCCTTGAAGGGATCTGAAGAGAGGAGAGAGATGAATTAAGGGCTGTTCAGTTGTGTTGCTGGTGCTGGCCAAAGAAACAAAGCAAGATACATACCAGGCCGAGATGGGGGTGAACCACAGACTAAGAGGCATACAAGTGAAGGAGTGTGGCCACAGTGTCACACTGCATCTCCTAGATGGGCCCAAGATAGGCATGCCACCACAGAAGTAGGGACATTTTCCTTATAGGTCTAGATTCCTGGAAGTGAGCCTGGAAATGGCACATGAGATGCAGGTCTTAAATCTATCAGTCAGCAGAATGATTCTCTCTGTCCATTTCACCCAAACCTTACTCTTGTTGGCTGATGGACAGCTAAAGAGCCAAGATGGTGATGATCAGAGAGCTGACCACTTGCAGAGGCAGAAGTACAAATATTGTACAATTCAGTCACATAATGATTTTTTTTTTAATATAGTCAGGGATTTGTACAAAACTTGTATGCACCTTTGCACAAGCTGCTCAGCTATGCCAGAAAATGTGGCACAGAATTAAATAATAATATATATATATATATATATATATATATATATATATATATATATATATAAAGAGAGAGAGAGAGAGATTAACAGATGCATAGGAGTGTAGGGAAAGGTATGCATTATCACTATATATATATATATATATATATATATATATATATATGTGTGTGTCTGTGTGCATACAGACACATACATATAGTGACAGATGCACAGGAGTGTAGGGAAAGGTATGCATACAGTACATCCTTTCATGCAGCCTTTGTGATATCCACAGATTAAACATTACAGCAGACACTGGCTGTATGTGTGTGTCAACTTATTACCAACGGCACGTCTTAGTGTTTTCAGTAGATCTGTGGCAAAGAAGCTTTGCTTCTGGACCAAATGAAATAAAGTACAGTTGTGTACACTTACCATAAATGTAGATGTTCAAGTGCATTCACTGTTGCAGTCATCACATTTGGGTTATCTGCCTGCAGGTAGCACTCAGCGGGCCTGAATACCAGGGTATTTGGATTTCTGCTTCAGATGCTGTTGCTTCTTCCATGACATCAGGTTGTCAGGGGTATAAAACATGCAGCCGATGCCATTACATCAGTTTTTGTTTGCCCCAGATGTCAGGTGCCTCCACAATAGGAAGCAATTATATGGTAAGGTACACCCCCATCAAAAAGCAAACACACAGGAAAAAATATATATATACCAACAAGAAGGAAAGGTAGAGCCAAGAGAAGTCAGGGGGCTGGAGGGAGGGTAACCAGGACTGTAACAGTGAATACACTTGAACATCCATCTACATTTATGGTAAGTGTACACAACTGTACTATGTTCTTCATGTTTCACTGTTGCAGTCATCACATTTGCGTTGATTCCCAAAGCTAAGGAAGGGAGGAGGAAATTAAAGAGCATTAGGGTCGGCTATTAAGCCCTGCAAGACTGCAGTGGCAAATCCATCTCTGGATTTAGAAAAGATAGGCATGTGGTAATGTTTGGTGAAGATATGTACAGAGCTCCAGGTAGCAGCTTCTAGGATGCCCCTGGGATGGACTCCCCTGAAAAATACCGCAGAGGTAGATGCAGCCCTGGTGGAATGTGATCTTATCCCCTGTGGGGTAGGTTTTCCATGGTGCTTGTAGCAGAATTGAATCTGGCCTGCCTGCTGGGACAGCAGGGAAGGGGTCTGAGGCAGGTGCCATGGTTGTAGCAGTGTCATACTGCACAAGAGGGGGTACCAGTAGTGGCATGGCCAGTCTGGTGCAATAAGTATTGTCCTTGGCTTGTCGTGTTTGATCTTTAGTAGAACCTTCGAGTGGAGAGGCAGAGGGGGAAAGGCATAAACAGAGAGGCTTTCCAGGTAAAGGACAGGGCAATGACTTTCCAAGCTTGACTGTGGGGAGTTCTTGTGCAGAATTTGTTCAATGGGCAGTTCTCAGGGGAGGCAAACAGGTCTACCTCTGGAGTCCCCCATTTGTTTATCAAGAGGTTGAATATTTCGAGTTCTAGTTTCCATTCTTGTGGGTCCATGAGATTTCTCCTTAAGTTGTCTGCCAGTGAATTTAACTTGCCTGGCAGGAGTTATGCTTGTAGATGTACTTGGTAGCTCAAGGCTGTGTTCCACAGAGCCATGGCTAGGGTTTT
>NW_025061243.1:0-19790 GCF_019279795.1 Protopterus annectens | reverse complement strand
AAAAAAAAAAGTTTATTTTAGTTTATATGATGATGTTTTACCAAATGTGTAGTTTTGTCTTGATAGATAATTGAATTGAAAACTGTTAACCTCAGTTAAATATAACTAGTATTAAATTGATAAGGTGGTAGCTGAGGTACTGCTGCTTAGGGTAGGGGGTTAACTTGAGTAGTAAATACTACTCTAAGTTGGAGTTTTCAACTCCAGGCTGGATGCAAGGTTTAATCCTTACATTATTTTCACTTGTTCATTGTTATATGTATATAGTTTTGACATCCACAATATATTTTGTATACTCATTGTCACTACAAACAAAATTGAATCCTATACAAAATCCCATAAGAGATTTAATAAATACAGCTAAATTTAAAGGTACACCTAAAAGAGGAGATGTAACATTATTTATCTTGTTATTTATTTCGATCATAAGATTCTTGAGTTTTAAAAATGCCACATGACATCTTTAAAAGGAATTTCTTTAAACATTAATGGATTGAATAATCCGTGTAAAAGGGCAAGCCTAATAAGATACATTAATTTACACAAGGCCAATCTAGTCTTCCTGCAAGAAACCCATCTCTTGTAAAAAGATATTGATAAACTAGCCACTAATAAGTATACAGTATTGGTTAGTTCAGAGCACACTCAGAAAAAAAAGAGGAGTGGCTATTTTATGGAATAAAAGTATGCCCATTCCTAAAACCATTAAGTCTTTTCAGGATGACAAAGGAATGTTTTGTATGGTTACAATACAAATTAATGGGAAGACTTACACTTTAATTAATGTATATTGGATACCTGGAATTGGTATTAATACAGTGAAACATCATATTGATAAGATCATATCATTCTCTATAGGAGATATTATTTTAGCTGGTGATTTTAATTGTATACTACATGAAAGTGATACTACCACTATAAGGAAAAGAAGAATTACATCTAATGCAAAACATTTAAATGATTTTGCTAATTCTTATCATTTGAATGATATTAATAATCAGATAGATTCAAAATCATTACCATACACCTTTTTTTCTAACAGATACAAAACTTATTCAAAAATAGATAGGGTCTTTATTTCTAACCAGATGGTAACAGATTTAATTAATTCCAAAATCATTTCATGTCCTATATCTGATCATAACTCAATTTTTTTGAATTCATGATAAAAAATACTCATAATGTTCAGATCAAAAGGATACCAGCATACTTAACTCAGCTAAAAGACTATAAAGAATATATACTTTCAGAAGTACAACATTTTCTAGACATAAATAATACTCCTGAAGTCTCCATTGTCTATGTTTGGGATGCCTTAAAATCATATCTATATGGACAAAGTATCAGATGGTATAATAATAAAAGGAAATCTTGGGATAAGGAATTGTTAGATATTCAAAGTAAATTAGACTCTTATAAACATAATAATAATAAAGAAAATATTATGGACAAGAAAGTTATTGAAGAAATAAATAAACTAAATGAGAAATACAAAGAAATGTTAACTCATAAAGTTAAAATAACTTTAGAGAAATACAAGTTTTTGTCTTATTCAATAAGCCCCAAATACTTACATAGACTTAAAAATAAAACAAAAAGATTGAATAAACAAAACCATATCAAAGAAATCTTTTCTCTAAGGAAAAAGAAGAATGTTTCTAGTATACCAGAAATACTGGATGAATTTAGAAATCACTTTCACAAGATTAACCATAACAACATTAACATGGAACCTAAAGATAAAATAAAGGAGTTTATAACCACAAACATGAATAAAAAGCTTAATAAACAACAGATTAAACTATTGGACAAGAGTATTTCATATACAGAAGTTATTACACAAATAAATAAGCTTAAATCAAACAAAGCACCGGGTAATGATGGTATTATACCAGAGATATATAAAATCCTTTCTAAAACTACATATTCATTAATACATAAGGTTTTATTTTGGCCCAAACTGAGTTAATAACCCCTCCATCTTGGCAATATACATTTATTTCACCAATTTTAAAACCTAATAAAGATCCAACTAGATGTTCTTCATATCGACCCATCTCATTACTTAATGTTGATTATAAAATGTTTATGAGTATTTTTGCTGATAGATTGAAGACAATCATTACCGGCATTATAGATATAGATCAGATGGGCTTCATTGTAAATAGAAATACTTTTGATAATATAAGAAGAACTTTAACATTAATTGATTTTGCAAATAGGAAAAAGAAAGATTTAACACTTATTAGTCTTGATATAGGTTCAGCATTTGATTCAGTAAGTTGGGACTATCTGTTTACCTTACTGAAATGCACAAACTTCTCTGATGCATTTGTAAATTTAATTGAGCATTTATACAAAGGAACGCTGGCTTATATTAAGGTAGGAACATATGTTTCACAAAAAATACCCATTCTTAAAGGTACAAAGCAAGGATGTCCACTTTCTCCACTATTATTCACTTTAGTAATGGAGCCTTGGGCTAATTTGATTAGAAACAGTACTGACATAGAGGGTTTTGAAATAGACGAAAATACAACATCAAAAATTCAACTTTTTGCAGATGATGTTCTAATTACATCAGTAGGATCTAATTCTTCTATGCAGTCTTTTATTTGATAAAATGATGAATTTTAAAAGTATTTCTGGTTTAATATTCAATGAAGAAAAAACTAAAATACTACCTATATATACACGAAAAAATATTCTCATTAGTGATTTTACTAAATATGTACCCAATTCAGGTCAGATAACTTATTTAGGTATAATACTATCTAAAGATATTAAATCTATTATATATAATAACTATAATACCTGTTTTCTTAATATACAAAATCTTTTTAATACCTGGAATAATATGTTTTTTACTATGGAGGAGAGACTTACAATTATTAAAATGATAATATTCCCCAAGATTTTATATTTAATACAATCAATAATACTTTCACCTACAAAAATAATTATCAAGAAACTGAATACACTAATGTTAAATTTCTTATGGGCACCTAATAGACCTAGGATTGCATTAAAGAAACATACTAATAGCTGGTCTCAAGGGGGTATTTCTTTTCCAGACTTTAATTTATATATTATCTCTTCTATTATAAAAGTTATTACTTTATTAATAGATCAGTCATATATCACAAAATGGAAAGATTATTGGGAGCTAATTAGTATGCACTTCATGAAAATCTCCTTAACACATAAAAATATGATTGTAAATAACTCCGTGTTGTGGTTGCTAAAGGAATTTTGTACTTCACCTATTACACCTAAACATATGGTTTGTTACCCATTAAATATTATTATTAGTTATCGTAACTTTATATTCATGGACCCTAAGTATAGGGAATGGAATTTTATTGTATTCCCTATAATGTATACTCAGGGTATGCTTATGTCATCTACTTCTGAAGGAGCTCATTTAGCTATAGATAATGATCTAAAGTACTGGTATCAGCTGATATCTGATAATAAAGTTAAAAATCTAGATTTCTTAAAACAAGAATTTGATCTAAGAGAAACTTGCTGGTTAGAGGTTCAGATCTTTAGACATCTCATTGATAGAATAGATCTAATGTCTATAACAGTTAAAGAATCTATTCCAAAACTGATTGATTACTTGATATTAAATTTACAGCATAAAGTTTCTGATAAAGGTAAACTTTCATATATACATAAAATTATCAGACAAGAAACTTTTTACAGTGTAGATTCATACTGGAATTATTTCACCTCTATTAATGGGGACCCACCAACTCAACAAGATAAACAATATATATTGGAATCTGCTTATAGAACTACATCTTCCATTGTCTGGAGACGTTATACATGGAAATTTTTACATAGATCTCTTTATACACCTTTGATGATGAATAAAATAAATAATAAAGATAATCTATGTAAGAGATGTAATGTAGAAATTAATGCTGACTGGGCTCATATGTTTTATGACTGTATGAAGTTGAAAGAATACTGGAAGTCAATTAATGAATTTTTGCAGGCTCTTTTTACAGATAATTTCATTATTTCTAAGTCTCTTATATTATTCAACACACCTGTACCTCAATGTGTTAAAAAGATTAAGCTTCCCTTGTTATGGTCTATCCTAGCAGTGGCCAGGAAAATAATAACTAGAAATTGGATTTCAGATACACCTCCTTCGTTCAATGAATTTAAAATGTTATGAATATAATGTGCCATATGGAAATAAGCACAATTAGAATGAGAACAACTAGAAAAACATCATATTATATTGTATGGGATAATTTACAAAATTTGTTAAAAAATTCTAATTTCAATAGCACGGTATTTTAGTTTAATTAATTGATCTGATTGTAGTGGATGTCTTTGTAAATACTTTAGTTGTTTTGTTGAATATTATAATAATACCTATGTTTAATTACTTGTATAAAATTGTTATGATATTTCTCTTATATGTTAAAACAATAAACCTGTTTTGAAAAAAAAAAAAAAAGAACAAGTACAAATGGAAATATTTATGGAAAAAATTAAATATGCCAAGGTTAGAGGGAGTTAAGGCTCAATCACTAACAGCTAGGATAGGAGGAAATGAGATAAAATGGTGATGTATGGCCAACTGACAGGTAAGTCTGCAGGAATAGATGGTATTCCTGTGGATATTTGGAATCTAGGATTGTAGAAAATTATAACTTTTAATTAAACAAAACCTGCCACATTTTTATGTACTCCTCATAACTAGACATCCATGTCGTCCATTTTCATTCTTCCTCAACTCATGGGTTCAGATCCAATTCTCAGATCCAACTTGGCCACATATTGCAGACTTCAGATCCAACTCTTGAGATCCTCCCTCTACCCATAATTCCTGAGTATGTCCCCATTACCCCAGATTGAGTTTGCTGCCATAAGGCCCATATAACTAGACAGAGACAGGAATGGCTGACAGAAAAAGGAAGGGCTCAAACCCAGATATGCATGTTTTAAAATACAGTCCAACAGGTTTCTCCAGAATATTTAAGGATGGGAGATGGTTGGGAGGGAAGCTGTGGAAGAATGAAAATGAACAACAAAGATGTCTAGTTATGGTGAATACATAACTTTTAAATATGTCCTTTTTCATTCTTCTTAAAACACATGGGACAAAGTCCCCAACTATGTTGATCTTGGGTGGCCCTCATGGAAAGATATTCCAGAGCACCTCCAAACCAAAGATGGCTCTGTTTCTAGATATAATATCCATGCTGCTACACAAATATCAATGTATATATTTTTTTTTACCAAAAAGCAAATGAAGCAGCCATAGAAATGGTTGAATGAACCTTTGGTGGTTATGGTAGGAGAATGCTTTGTTGACAATATGTCCAAGAAATACAACTAGTAATCCATTTGGCTAAAGTGACTTTAGAAACTAGGAACCCCAGTCTTTTTGATTAAAAGGAGACAAACAACTTATATGATTTGTTTTATCCTGTGAAATTAAAAGTGTAATTGTCTGTGTACATCAAGGAGAAGAAGCCTGTATTCTCCTTTATTCAGACAAATTGGGAAGAAGGCTGGTAAATGAATGGATTGGTTAATGTCAGTTTCAGAGGCTACTTTATTTAAAAATAAAGGGCTTGTCCATAAACTAACCCTATCTTTATGGAAAATAATGTAAGGGGTCTTTGAAGAAAGAGCGTGGAGTTCAGATATCCTCTTTGCAGAAGTAATGGCTACTAAGAAGACTGTTATCCATGAAAAGAATCATGCTAAGGGAAGTACCACAAAACTTGATTTCTACAGCAAATCAGGTAATTTCTTCTTGTTTGCTGCAGGTAATCATCTCTTTTAAAGGTGGCTCAAATAACGATGTGCCATCAAAGGGGCCTTTGATGAAGGACTTCTTAAAGGGCTCCACAAAGTCACATAGCTACAGCCAGGCATGTCTCCTTAGGGCAATGCCTGAACCAGTCACTCGTGAGGTGGCTTCAACTGTGTGAGAAACTAACCTGATTGAAAAGTTTGAAACAGACAACAGAGTGGCCAATTGATAGGACATTCTTTTGAAATCCCCTGCACACATGGACTCAAAGATTATTTGAATGTTACTTGGTCAAATCTCTCTGAAGCCTTGTGAAGTGTGCCAGGTAACTGAAAATGGGCTCTCTGAGCCTAGTAGATATCCCCGGTCATCAAACTGGAAATAAATAAATAAAATAAATACATAAATAATCAGCTTTCTTCAGGGAATATTGCTTATAGGTGAGGACTGGAATTTGATTTGCAACAGTGAGGCTGTATCTGGGGGCCTAGAGGGGGAAAATATAACAAAAGATGATAGTTTTTGAAGAAAGTTATGAAAATGTTTCATATGGAAGATGTGAATTCAGTAATAAGAGTGTGGAGAGAATTTATGCATTATTCCCTAAGGTACACAAATTGGGCTAGGCAAGACAGAAATTATATTTCACATAAATATGTGCATGCAAATGAAAGTTTTGATATGCATCCAATAACTATTTCAGATCTTGATCCAATAATAACTAAAATACAAATGCAGGGTAATGAAATAAAAATGAGACACTTGGGCTTCCTCACCTATCTGTTAAAAAGATATGAATTTAAGGAATGGGTAATGAACATTATTCTGGAGTTATTAGAGAAGATAGAAATATCTTCAGAAAATATTGCTAAAAAGTGAGATAAAATGAAAGTGGAGTTTTAAAAAAAGGGTAGAATTAAATGGTATGGTTAAGAGGTAACAATTATTTAAAGGGAATGACAAAGGTTAGAGTATTCAGAATAAGGGGACTGTAATAGAATAAGAAGAGGCACAACTGCAGAGTACTAAAGAGAAAAATAAGAGACTATCTTATTAATATGCATGAGTTTAGAAAGACTGCTTTTAAGCAAATTTCTTTTTATGATTCCAGAGCACAAAAGCTTTTAGCACAATGGTTCAGGCAACAGATAATAGAAAAGGGTTGTTGCCAAGCTTAGGGAACATATAACAAAAAAATAGCCAGAGATCCTGCAGAGGTGTTAGAAATATTTTGAAAATTATATGAAAATCTGTATAAAGTAGAGAAGCATGGAAATCAAGAACAAGTACAAATGGAAATATTTATGGAAGAACTAAATATGCCAAGATTAGAGGGAGTTAAGGCTCAATCACTAACAGCTAAGATAGGAGGAAATGAGATAAAATGGTGATGTATGACCAACCTACAGGTAAGTCTCCAGGAATAGATGGTATTCCTGTAGATATTTGGAATCTAGGATTGTAGAAGATGATAACTTTTAATTAAACAAAACACCTTCCAGATTTTTAGTACACCTCATAACTAGACATCCGTGTCATCCATTTTCATTCTTCCTCAACTCATGGGTTCAGATCCAATGCTCAGATCCAACTTGGCCACATACTGCAGACTTCAGATCCAACTCTTGACATCCTCCCTCTACCCATAATTCCTTAGTATGTTCCCATTACCCCAGACTGAGTTTGCTGCCATAAGGCCCATATAACTAGACAGAGACAGGAGTAGCTGACAGAAAAAGGAAGGGCTCAAACCCATAAATGCTTGTTTTAAAATACAGTCCAACAGGTTCCTCCAGAATATTTAAGGATGGGAGATGGTTGGGAGGGAAGCTGAGGAAGAATGAAAATGAACAAGAAAGATGTCTAGTTATGGTGAATACATAACTTTTAAATCTGTCCTTTTTCATTCTTCTTCAACACATGGGACATAGTCCCAAGCTATGTTGATCTTGGGTGGCCCTCATAGAAAGATATTCCAGAGCACCTCCGAACCAAAGGTGGCTCTGTTTCTAGATATAACATCCATGCTGCTACACAAATATTAATTTATATATATTTTTTTTTACCAAAAAGCAGATGAAGCAGCCATGGCTCTGGTTGAATGAACCTTTGGTGGTTATGGTAGGAGAATGTTTTGTTGACAATATATCCAAGAAATACAACCTGTAATCCATTTGGCTAAAGTGACTTTAGAAACTAGGAACCCCAGTCTTTTCGATTAAAAGGAGACAAACAATTGATATGATTTGTTTTATCCTGTGAAGTTAAAAAGTGTAATTGTCTGTGTACATCAAGGACATGAAGCATGTATTCTCCTTTATTCAACAATTTGGGAAGAAGGCTGGTAAATGAATGGATTGGTTAATGTCAGTTACAGATGCTACTTTATTTAAAAATAAAGGGTTGGTTCATAAAGTAACCCTATCTTTATGGAAAATAATGTAAGGGGTCTTTGAAGAAAGAGCGTGGAGTTCAGATATCCTCTTTGCAGAAGTAATGGCTACTAAGAAGACTGTTATCCATGAAAGGAATTTTAAATTAGTTTTAGCTAAAGGTTGAAAAGATTTCTGATTGGTGAAAGATCCTTTATTAGTGGTATGGGAAGGAAGATGCTTTTTAGAAATTCTTTGCATAATCTGGAATAATAATTTCTTTTTCATGTGTGAAAATTAGAGATAGATGCTAAGTGTAGCTTAAGTGGAGAAAAGCTAGCTCCTCCTTTAAAAAGAATTGCCAAAAATTTAAGTACTGCAGAAACTGGAGCATCTTCAAGGCCTAAAGGGAGTATCTCTTCCACTTGTTCTTAAGAATTTTCTTAATAGAGTCTTTTTTGCGAAGCTAAAATAAAAGTATGTACAGAGTAAGAAAGCCTGTGTGGGCTAACCATTACTGGAAGTGGATAAACCATGCAGTTAGTCTGAGGGCCTGTATATTGGGATGTTTGATTCCTGTTGGGTATGAGCACAGATGCAGAGATGTCTTCAGTATGCATGGAGGATAAGGAAGATGAGACCATAGGAAGGCGACCCATACCTGTTGAGGCCAGAAGGGGGCAATGATGATGACTCAGCTCTTCAGCCAGCTTGCTTTCTAAAGAAACTGAATCAAAGAAAGAGGGGGGAAAAGCATAAAGAAGACTGGAGGACCAAATATGGACTACAGCATCTCTTGCTAATTCCACCTGAAGGAGGATAAGAGCAAAGTACCTGATGCACTTACTGTGGGAGGACACAAAGAGGTCACATCAAGGTTGACCAAAAAGATGGAAATCCTTTCAGCCATAGATTGACTGACCACTCATGAGGCATCAGAATAGATCTGCTTAATTTGTCCACTAACATATTAGTTTTCCCCAGTATGTGCATTGCCACTAGAAAGCAGTCTGAGGACAGCACCCATTCACACACTCTCATGGCCCCTGTGCAGAGTGGGTAAGATCGAGTATCTCCTTATTTGTTGATGTACCAGACCACAAACATGTTGCTGGTCTGAATCGCAATAGTCTCTAGAGAAACAGCATCTTGAAATTTCTGCAATGCTAGTAGGATTGCTCTCATCTCTAGTGATGAGGTTAGTTACTTGAGGGGCCCACATGCCTTGGACCATCCTTCCCACGAAATGTCCCCCCAGCTGGGAAGTGTCCATAGTCACTGTGGCTGTAGGGGGTGGTAGAATAAAAGGTCATCCTAGGTGAATGTCATCTGACTGGATCCACAAGCTGATGTGATGTTTGAGAGTAGGAATTGAGGAGCTGGCAAGCTGTTCTTGGTTAAGCCAAGAAAGAAGCTTGAAATGCAGCAAGCAATGTCAGCAATAGTCAGAAAAGGTAGGTATCAAAAAAATAGTGTTTTTATAAAAAATACAAAACAAGAAGCACAAAACACACCTGCCCTAGTCTCTAAAATAATTTATAAAATTAATATCAATAAAATGTAAAGTGAACTTTAATAAAACACACCCAAAGTTACCAAGGCACAGTTATCTACTAAGAAAACATCTACAGGTACCACCAAGAATCAAAGACCAGCTGCTGAAGTGCCAAATCGCAACTTTAATAAAAACACATATAGGTCTCACATTCACATTAACGTCTCTTACACAATATGTTTTCGTCCACTAAATAAAGTAAAGAAAAATTACACTGCCTCAGCTGACAGAAATGTCATGTGACAGTGCCAAAGAGATTAAAATTTAGCAAAAAAAAAATAGTTATTTGAAAAAAAAACATAAATGTGTTTTTTTTTTTCAGAAGGGAATTTATGGAGAATGCTAATTGACCATCAATCCCTAAAAGCCTGCAAGAGAAGTGATGCTTGGGGGCAACAAAGCTTTGTAAGGCTTGGCGCCCATACAGCTGACTGTCTCCCTCCTTATCTCAGGTTTTCCAAGGTCTTGTTGTATGGAAGGTGCCCATAAGCTTTAGAAGCTAGCCAGCTGTTATATCTTAGGGAGGATATAACCCATAAAGCTTAGGCTACTGTAGTAGTAATCTAATGATGAACATCCCTTATGATCCAAGGACAAAGTTTAGTCTCTGCTCTGAGGCTCAACATCTCCCAGTCTGCTCCTGGTAGGACAGTATTATACTCTTCCTCCTACTCTACTCCTTTAGTCTCCCTCCTGAAGTAAGTCTTTCAAATTCCTCCCTTGATGTGTCTAGGGAATGATGGATCTTCCCCCTTTACTCTACCTTAAATGCCAGAGGAGTGCACTTAACCAAGTTTGAGACCATACCAGCCCTCCTGCTCTATTGGAAGGTAGCTCTCCCCCACCCCCATCTCTAACATAAGATTTGATGCACTCATTTATACATGTCACTTCCATCTCTCCTTTCTCTGTCATTACTGAACATCCTGAAACCAAGCCCCACTACGTCCTATTCCTTCCTCACAGTGGCATGTGTTTCTGTGAAACTGGGTAATGTCCACCTTCATGTTATCAGTACTTGGAGCTTCTCCATTTTCTAACTTGACTCTTTGCACTGAAAAGTAATACAATAATAAAATTAGTCTGGCTGTTAGTGAAAGGATTAAGGCTATGAGATGTTAATGAGCTCCTTCCTTTAATAAAGTGTTTGATGCATTCAGCTTTCATTTGCCAGCTGTGCGACTTTGAGCAAGCCACTTAGCTAGACAGTGCTCTATGGCAACTGCGGAATTGGACACGGCTTCACAATGGTTTCCTGGAGTGCATGCCTAATAACTTAGTAACTACCCATGAAGCTATACTATTACGACAAGCTCTGAATCACCCTTTTTTGTTTATCTGCCATGATCTGTGTCTGTTTCTACCTTCCTTCTACTGCCTGCACACCTAACCTTCTTCTAGTTCTGCAGGATGTGGAAAGGATGCTCAAAACTAGCTTTATATGCTACTAAACCTTTACATTCAAATTAAGAGAAATGTTTAGACAAGACTTATGGACATGTAGGAGTAGGCAAGATGGTGTCTAAATGCATTGTCATGGGTTTGAATTGCTCTACTTCAACAAATTGGAAACCAGATATACTTCAAATGAAAGAACTTACAAACTGCTCATTTTGGTGTTTTTATTGTGTTGGTTAAGTAGGCAATTTGTTGAACCGACATCTGATCTAAAATTGCTAACTGCCAACTTGTATACTGTGGACCTGGGCTGGAGGCAGGTGCACACTGGCAGAATTCAAACAGCCTACAATGAATGCATCTTTAAACCTTACAGGAAATGTTATGGTTATTGTGGACTACAGCCAAAGAACACAAGTGGGGGGGGGACTATAACTATCACAGAGAAGGAGAATAATCAGCTAGACTGACTTGGTCTTCTTTGTACTTATCAGAAGAGAAAAACAATAAAAAGAAGAAGACATCATTTATACTGTGACTTCTAGGTGAATGTACACTTGTAGAGGGAAGTAAATTATCGATAAATTATGAAAGTTTTCATAACTTGAAACTGCATGGCTCTAGCATATCTCTAGCTAGTGTTATTAGCTGAGGAGACTCTCCCGTAACTTTAAATGCTAATAACTGCTACTTTAAAAAGAAAGAATTAGCTCCCTTATAAACCTCTGTCTGCAAGCCACAATCTGAATTACCAGACAATAAACCCTCCATGCATAATTTAACATTAACAGCAAATTAATTTGAAATAAAAAAGCTTTTCCAGTTTATAAGACTGTCATAATTCAATGCTTTCAAAACTGAATCAACTTGAGAAGTGGTATGCACTCTTTAAAGAATGTCTTATATGTACAAAGGAGATCAAGAAGGGACAATCTTAATATCAGGAGATTGAGGAAGGGCTACTGATACAGTCATGGAAGCTGTACAAGAAAGTTTTAGAACTGAGACTTCCAAGATGGCTGCACACTGAGTAACAACTTAATTTCAGCTCTCCCAGTGTGAACTCAGAAATTCAGAAAAGAGAGCCAGTCAGTTTGTCTTTTTGGATAAATTTCAGTTACTGGCTAGTAAGTGCATTGCCTGGCTGCTAGCAAAGAAGAAACTTAGAGAACCTGAAAGAAAACCAGTCATAAGAGGTGAGGAGAAAACACTGGCTGGGAAGAATCCTGCAGCTGTTCATCAAAAATCTGTTCAAGCTCCAGCTTTGGCACAAGACGTGACTTCAATAACAGAGAAAAAAATAAGTTACATGTACTCACAGATGATTAAAAATAAATGAAGCACTGAAGGAGTATATCAACTCAAATTATAAAAGGTTGGAAAAATGGAAGAAGCTTTAAACAGATATTCAGATGAGCTGATAAAACTGCAAAAATCACAGGTCAAAATGAAGAAAAGGCTGTCTGAGTATTAGACTGCTCAAGAAAAGATGTTTCAGAAAATGGTAGAATTAGTGGACAAAGAGGGGACACCTGAATGTTCTGCTGTACTAGAGAAAATGGAAGGAACAGACTATTAATTTTATGAAAGCATAAACAGGCAACTGGGCTGGTATTCCACAGCAGGAGTTGTTAATTGAAAGAGCACCTGACCATAAGAAAGCAGCCAAGATCTCTAATAGTAAAGATGCAATCCTACCAGTAGAAAGAATTGATTTTGACAAAACTGTGAAAGAAGGACAAAGTACTAAATGTTGGAAATAATTTTCCACAAACACAATATTACTCACTGTACACCAGGTAGAAGAGGAATACATTTATTCCAGGAATCAGGGAATGTTGGGAAGCAGGTGTGAAATTCAAGCTGCTGTATCCATCTATCTTCAAAATAATTTTCCTGGAGGGTCAAAGTCAATTTTGATGCATAACATGCTAAGGAGGAAGTACAAAAATCTGTCCGACAAAAGGCGAGTTATCAAAAAGAAGGCGATTCTGCTTCTTATTCTTCAGATAATAAAATAAATAATAAGAATACTACCTGAACAAGAGAAGACTACATAAACACATGCAGGGCTTTGGGTCAATATGACAGTATATCTTGAGCTGTTTCTAGCATAGATATCACTAAAGACAAGTATTTGTTGAGATGTATGTTTAAAGCATATGTATTTATTAGGTGGACAGCATGTGTATTTATTAGGCAGAATATATGTATTAAGTTGTTGAGTGTGTACTGCTTATATTTTTATATAAATGTACATATATTTTTATGCTTATACCCACACACTCAAGCAGTTACTAAATGGGCAACATGAGTATATGTATTTATTCACTGACTTATGTATTTTATTTATATTCATCCACGTTTTTGCTTTTACATTTTGTGCATGTGGTTTTTAAACAGTGTTTTTCTGAATTCAGCAATTAACTTAATTGATTGTTGAGTGCTGAATTAACTTACAGTGGTATGATTGGTTGTTTTAGTAATGAATTAAAGTATTTAAGTGCTGTTGCTGTTTGAATGAACTGTCTGATGAAGCAATGGTTACCATTGCGAAAGCGCTCACCATTTTGTATTAAAAAAGAAGATTTTACTTTGTCATGGTTCAGCTTCTTTATTCCAGCTACCTTCCTACTGGGCACCTGTGTTTCAACATTTTCAACTTCTGGGCTGGTTTGGATTTATTTGTTTGCTAAATCCTGTGAGTGTAGATGCCAATCTGGGAGAATTGCTCCTATAAGGAGGTTTAAACTTGAATATTTGAAGATATACTTAGTTGTGTGTGTTTGTATTAATAGGTTATGGTGGTGTTCTTCAGGGTGTGTTTTTGGAGGTATTCATTAAAACAAAAAGTCTTGTAAGATGTGACATAGGTTCAAAGGGATATAACATGAAACAACTGCATAAAAGATCAACCTGCCAACGATTAATGTATGCATGTAACACAAAAGCCAAAAGCAGACATTTAAAAAAGCCATTATACATATACAATAACTTCTTATCATAATGGTGACACTTTCCATATTATTTTTGAATGTGAATGGTCTCACAAGTATATCCAAAAAAGAACATCGTGAACTATATTAAGAAATGCAGAGTGCAAAATAACTGTGCTAGAGGAGACACATTTGGAAAGAAATGAGCATGTAGATTTGATAAAGAAAGGATTTCAGGTTGGTTGTTCAGTGGAATATCTGGGAAGATGAAAGAATGTAATAATAACAATAATAAGGGGGTACTGGCACGGGAGGAGGATTATAGTGGTATGTACTATATTCCACCTAAAACTGCTGCAATGGAGCTTAAGAAACATATGGGAGAAATTTTCTAGCATGAAACAATTGTAAATGGTTCTTCTTTTCTATATTGTATCTGTATCTACACTTTGTAACATGGAGCTTTTCTCCCCTGGCCTCCACTGAAAATGGGCTCTCTGAACCCAGTGAACATCTCCGGTCATCAAACTGGAAATAAATAAAATAAATAAATAAATAATCAACTTTCATCAGGGAATATTGGTTATAGGTGGGGACCGGAATTTGATTTGCAACAGTGAGGATGCATCTGGGGGCCTAGAGGGGGGAAATATAACAAAAGATGATAGTTTTTAAAGAAAGTTATGAAAATGTTTCATATGGAATATGTGAATTCAGTAATAAGAGTTTGGAGAGAATTTATGCATTATTCCCTAAGGTGCACAAACGGGCTAGGCCAGACAGAAATTATATTTCACAGGAATATGTGCTTGTAATTGAAAGTTTTGATATGCATCCTATAACTATTTCAGATCTTGATCAAATAATAAATAAAATACAAATGCAGGGTAATTAAATAAAAATGAGACACTTGGGCTTCCTCACCTATCTGTTAAAAAGATAGGAATTTAAGGAATGGGTAATGGAAATTATTTTGGAGTTATTAGAGAAGATAGAAATTTCTTCAGAAAATATTGCTAAAAAGTGAGATAAAATGAAAGTGGAGTTTTATAAAAAGGGTAGAAATAAATGGTATGGTTAAAAGGTAACAATTATTTACAGGGACTGACAAAGGTTAAAGTATTCAGAATAAGGGGACTGTCATAGAAAGAGGCACAACTCCAGAGTACTAAAGAGAAAAATAAGAGGCTATGCATGAGTTTAGAAAGACTGCTTTTAAGCAACTGTTTTTTTTTTTTGATGATTCCAGAGCACAAAAGCTTTTAGCACAATGGCTCAGGCAACAGGAAGTAGAAAGGGTTGTTGCCAAGCTTACGGAACATATAACAAAGAAATAGCCAGAGATCCTGCAGAGGTGTTAGAAATATTTTGAAAATTATATGAAAATCTGTATAAAGTAGAGAAGCAGGGAATCAAGAACAAGTACAAATTGGGCGTGGCCAAGGATGAACACAGGATAGCAGCAGATTTCTTCAGCTCCACCAATTTCATTACACTGACAGGAATTAATTACTTAAAAAATTAATTTTTGAAGTAATTTTCTTTCTAAATATGTTTGTTTTATATAGTTCTTGAACTATATCTAAAAAAGAAAGGAAATCTTAACAATATTCCTGTCAGAAATCACTGTGGAAATTTTCCTGTCAGTTTATCAGTCTGAAATGAGTTCCAGTAAGACAAATTCTCAAGACTCCAGCATCAAGAAAGAACTTCAGTCTCTGATAATTATAATCCAGCAACTTACTGATAAAATGGATACTAAAATAGACACCTTCATAGAAAAACTACAAAACAAATAGACCTGTTACATACAGACCTGCAACAACAGAAGAACCAGATGACAGGCATAGAAGAAGCTGTGAATGACATGGAAAATAGAATCCAAGAAGAGGAAATCAATATTGAGTTTCTGCTGAAACAAAATACACATTTACAAACAAAGCTGGATGACCTGGAAAATAGATCTAGGCGCAATAACATTAGGATTTTTGGACTGCCAGAATATATTGAAGGTAACAATATTACTTCTTTTTTAACAACTTGGCTCCCTAAAACTTTAGACTTACCAGAAGCATTCTCTTTTGGTATCGAAAGAGCACATAGATCTAGAGCTAATACTAACTCTAACAAAAAATATCCTAGATCAGTTATAGTTAGATTTCTATCATCTTTTGATAAAGAGATGGTTCTTAAATCTGCTTGGGCTAAAGCTCCTGTTAAGATTAATGAGACAACTGTGCATTTTGACAATGACTATTCTTCCATGGTAATAGCTAAAAGAAAAGTTTTTCTGCCACTAATAAGCGAGCTTAAAAAAGCACAGTTTAAAACATACCTTCTGTTTCCTGCCAAGCTTAAAATCTTCCTTCCTGATGGTCCTAAGGTTTTCGATGATTTAGACTCTGCTTTACTGTTTGTCAAAGAAAAAGGATTTTGGATAAAATAGAAGAAATGGAATGGGCTAGTTCTTCATTAAAGAGATTGGCAACTGAAGCTTCGTGGAAGACTTCAGAGAAGAAGAAGAGACTAAAAAACAAATGATTTGTTATATGTTTTTTCCTCTGTCATCATTTTAGTTCATTATTAATCTTTTGAATATAGTTCCTGCATTTCCAGAAAGCCACAAATATTTTGGAAAAGATTTAATCAAAGTTATTCTCTATGTGCAAAGAAATGTTTTGTTTCATAACCAGTCAAAATACCTGAAGATTTAATGGCAAGCTGTGATTCAATTTGTTTCTCTTTCTGAAAAGAAGTAAGGTTAGTAATTTGATACATTTTTTTATCTTTACCTTTTTTCCTTCTCCTTTTATTATTTTCTTTGTTTAAACAATGACATTCTATTTAGATTATGTAGTGGGTAAAGGGTGGGGAGGGTAGGAGAGAACAGTAATGAAAATATCATTAATAGAATAATAACATATTTATTTCTTGTAAAAGTTTATAAGTTCTTCAAATGCTATTTCTAATTATACTTTCTTGATTATACTGCTTATGCCTGTTTGTAAATAATCTGTTATGCTTTAACTAATAATAATCAGAACTAAATAAGAGTAAATAATATGTTTTATTTTTAACTCTATTAATATAAACAGTAAGTAACATTCCATTGTATATACTTCTAACAGCTTTCTCTTACATTTTTTTTATTTCTGCCTCACTCCCTTTTATTTTCTACTCTCTTTTTCTTTTCTTTATTAATATATAGAAATGCTTTTGATTATGTGGGCACAGTGAATAATAGGATTTGTATAAAAATTGAGTTGGGAGAAGAATGTTGAGTTTTATTGCTTGTTGGTAATTTTGGGCTAAATTTCACTTACATAGAGGCTGTAATGATCTGTGGAATACATTGTGAAGGTTTTGTCATGTTTAGATGCATTTACACTGCTAAATGAATGTTTGTCACTAGTTTTTTAATAAGTTTCCGCCAAAATGTTAAGAGAGACAATCTGAGATGTGGGCTGTCTCATGCACAGTGTTCATGAGTTACTTCAGAAGCTTCAGCTCACAGAATTCTCACAGAGAAACTGAAAGCAGTTAGTATAACCTTTGACATAGTTATCACACTGACACACCACAGATTCAGGAAAATACTCTATTCATAAAATATGTCAGTTATAATGTTTTGTTTCATAACCAGTCAAAATATCTGAAGATTTAATGGCAAGCTGTGATTCAATTTGTTTCTCTTTCTGAAAAGAAGTAAGAGGCTGTAATGGTCTGTGGAATACATTGTGAAGGTTTTGTCATGTTTACATGCATTTACACTACTAAATGAATGTTTGTCACTAGTTTTTAATAAGTTTCCCAAAATGTTAAGAGAGACAATCTGAGACGTGGGCTGTCTCATGCACAGTGTCCATGAACTACTTCAAAAGCTTCAACTCACGGAATTCTCACAGAGAAACTGAAAGCAGTTAGTATAACCTTTGACATAGTTATCACACTGACACACCACAGATTCAGGAAAAATACTCTATTCATAAAATATGCCAGTTATAATGAGTCTAAATGATGTAGTTTCTTGTAGTAAGTAAATGTCTTATTTTAGAAGGCATAGAAAATGAAACATTTATTTAAATGTTTTGAAAATCTACTTAACAGCAGCATAATAATCTGTGTTAAAATTTGTGTTCCAAACATATACTTTACTATAACTCATTTAATTCATCTGATTGACAAGCATAAATAATCTTATAACTCTATTCTGGAAGAAATGTCATGTGATATATTTTAAAGCAGTAGGTTAGCATGATTGTAAAATCTGGTTACTAAAATGTGTTTGCTGTGCATTATTTTGTATAAAGCAGACAGATTTATTCTAGGGACAGCAAGTAGGATAGTGCTCAACAAAGACACAACTCAGTGAGATCATATATATATATATATATATATATGTGTGTGTGTGTGTGTGTGTGTGTATGTATGTGTATGTGTAAGTGTGATGGCTTTTTTTTTTTTTTATATAATAATGCAAGTGTTTCTGAGAATCTGCATAACTATCCAATATGATTTATAATAATTTCTATGAATACAATATTTTACTCTATTGACAAAATGAATGTTTGCCACAAGTTTTAATAAGTTTCCCGCCAAAATGTTAAGGGAGACAATCTGGGATGTGGGCTGTCTCATGCACAGTGTCCATGAACTACTTCAAAAGCTTCAACTCACAGAGAAACTGAAAGCAGTTAGTATAACCTCTGACCTAGTTATCATACTGACACACCACAGATTCAGGAAAATACTCTATTCATAAAATGTCAGTTATAATGAGTTTAAATGATGTAGTTTCTTGTAGTAAGTAAATGTCTTATTTTAGAAGGCATAGAAAATGAAACATTTATTTAAATGTTTTTGAAAATCTACTTAACAGCAGCATAATAATCTGTGTTAAAAACTTCTGTTCCAAACATATACTTTATTATAATTCATTTAATTCATCTGATTGACAAGCATAAACAATTTTATAATTCTATTCTGGAAGAAATGTCATGTGATATATTTTAAAGCAGTAGGTTAGCATGATTGTAAAATCTGGTTACTAAAATGTGTTTGCTGTGCATTATTTTCTATAAAGCAGACAGATTTATTCTAGGGACAGCAAGTAGGATAGTGCTCAACAAGGACATAACTCAGTGAGATCAGATATATATATATATATATATATATATATATATATATATATATATATGTGTGTGTGTGTGTGTGTGTGTATGTGTATGTGTGTGTGTGTATGTATGTGTGTGTGTGTCTGTGTGTATGTGTGTGATGGCTTTTTTAATAATACAAGTGTTTCTGAGAATTTGCATAACTATGCAATATGATTTATAATAATTTTTATGAATACAATATTTTACTCTATTGACAATAATGAGTTTAAGTAAATGCTCATATACAAACAATTCAAGATTTTTTTTTGGAAGCTGTTAATAGTATTCACATGACAGAAAATAGATGCATCTTAATATATGTAATATCTGAATAATATTAGCCAAAGTTTTTGATTTAAATGAATGTTAGAACCTAATTTTCTCTCCTCTTGATTTCTAACATCAAGATTATTTGAATGCTATTTGAATACAAGTGTTATATATTACATAGATCCATATAGTAGTATGAACAGTTTAAAAAAAAAAAAAAGTTTATTTTAGTTTATATGATGCTGTTTTACCAAATGTGTAGTTTTGTCTTGATAGATAATTGAATTGAAAACTGTTAACCTCAGTTAAATATAACTA
>NW_025061242.1:0-9348 GCF_019279795.1 Protopterus annectens | reverse complement strand
CAAAACATAAACACAGACACACACACACATATATATATACACACACACACACACACACACACACACATCTACACACACACACACACACACATATATATATATATACATATATATACATACACACACACACACACACACACACACACACACACACACACACACACACACACACACACACACACACACACACACACACACACACACACACACACACACATACACATATATATATATATATATATATATATATATATATATATATTCGATCTCACTGAGTTGTGTCTTTGTAGAGCACAACTTACTTGCTGTCCCTAGAATAAATCTGTCTGTTTTATAGAAAATAATGCAGCAAACACATATTAGTAACCAGATTTACAACCATGCTAACTCACTTTAAAATATATCACATGACATTTTCTTCCAGAATAGAGTTATAAGATTATTTATGTTTGTTAATCAGATGAATTAAATGAGTTATAGTAAAGTTACATGTTTGAACACAAATTTTTAACACAGATTATTATGTGCTGTTGTTAAGTAGATTTTCAAAACATTTAAATAAATGTTTCACTTTTTTATGCTCTAAAATAAGACATTACTAGCAAGTAAACTACATCATTTAAACTCATTATAACTGACATATTTTATGAACAGAGTATTTTTCCTGAATCTGTGGTGTGTCGCGTGATAACCTTGTCAATGTTTATACTAACTGCTTTCTTTAGTTTCTCTGTGAGGAATTTGGTGATTTGAAGAGATTCTGAGGCAACTCAAGGACATTGTGCATAAGACAGCCCACATCCCAGATTGTCTCTCTTAACATTTTGGCATGGAAACTTATTAAAAACTAGTGACAAACATATCTATTTAGCAGTGTAAATGCATCTTAAACATGACAGAACCTCCACAAATGTATTCCCACAGGATCATCACAGCTCTCTATGCAAGTGAAATTAAACTCAAAAATTACCTCACAACAAGTAATAAAATCTCAAAGGCATTCTTCTCTCCAACTCAATTTTCATACAACTTATTATTCACTGTGCCTTACACAGTCAAAAGTATTTCTATATATTAATAAAGAAAAGAAAGAGAGTAGAAATAAAAGTTAGAGTGAGGCAGAAATAAAAAATGTAAGAGAAAAAGCTGTAAGAAGTATATAGCCAATGGAATGTTACTTACTGTTTATATTAATAGAGTTAAAAATAAAAATATGTTTCATTATTTTACCTTTATTTAGGTTCTCAAGATTATTATTAAGTTAAAGCATGACAGATTATTTACAAAATGCTACAAGCAGTATAATCAAGGGAAGTATATATTAGAAATAGTATTTGAAGAACTTATAAACTTTTACAAGAAATAACATGTTATTATTCCTCAGCTTAATGATATTTTCATTACTGTTCTCTCTCCTGCCCTCCCCACCCTTTTACCCACTACTCATAATCTAAATAGAATGTCATTGTTTTTAAAACAAAGAAAATAATAAAAGAAGAAGGAAAAAAAGGTAAAGATAAAAAAAATGGTATCAAATTACTAACCTTACTTTTTCAGAAAGAAAACAAATCGAGTCACAGCCTGCCATTAAATCCTCAGGCATTTTGACTGGTTATGAAACAAAAACATTTCTTTGCACATAGGAGAATAACTTTGATTAAATCTTTTCCAAAATATTTGTGGCTTTCTGGAAATGCAGGAACTATATTCAAAAAGATTAATAATGAACTAAAATGATGAGAGAGAAAACATATAACAAATCATTTGTTTTTTAGTCTCTTCTTCTTCTCTGAAGTCTTCAGGAAGCTTCAGTTGCCATTAATCTCTTTAATGAAGAACTCACAGCTCCATTCCCATTTCTTCTATTTTATCCAAAATCCTTTTTCTTTGACAAACAGTAAAGCAGAGTCTAAATCATCAAGACCTTAGGACCATCAGGAAGGAAGATTTTAAGCTATGGCAGGAAACAGAAGGTATGTTTTAAACTGTGCTTTTTTAACCTCCTTTATTAGTGGCAGAAAAACTTTTTCTTTTAGCAATTACTATGGAAGAATAGTCATTGTCAAAACGCACAGTTGTCTCATTAAACTTAACATGAGCTTTTAGCCCAAGCAGATTTAAGAACCATCTCTTTTTATCAAAGATGATAGAAATCTAACTATAACTGGAATCTAGGATAGTTTTTGTTAGAGTTAGTATTATTAGCTATAGATCTATGTAGGCTCTTTCGATACCAAAAGAGAATGCTTCTGGTAAATCTAAAGTTTTAGGGAGCCATGTTGTTAAAAAAGAAGTAATATTGTTACCCTTCAATATTTTCTGGCAGTCCAAAAATCCTAATGTTATTGTGCTTCTAGATCTATTTTCCAGGTCATCCAGCTTTGTTTGTAAATGCTGTGATTTTGTTTCAGCAGAAACTCAATGTTGATTTCTGTTCTTCTATTTTATTTTCCATGTCATTCACACCTTCTTCTATGCTCGGCACCTGGATCTTGTGTTGTTGAAGGGCCCTATGTAACCAGACTATTTGTTTTGTAGTTTTTCTATGAAAGTGTCTATTTTAGTATCCATTTTATCCATCTTAGCAGTAAGTTGCTGGACTATAATTATCAGAGACTGAAGTTCTTCTCTTGATGCTGAGTCTTCAGAATTTGTCTTTACTGAACTTCATTATTTCAGACTGATAAACTGACAGGAAAATTTCCAAAGTAATTTCTGGACAGGAATGTCAATATTAAGATTTCCTTTCTTTTAGATATAGTTCAAGAACTATATAAAACAAACATATTTAGAAAGATAGGAATTACTGCAAGAATTAATTTTTAAGAAATTAATTCCTGTCAATGTAATGAAATTGGTGGAGCTGAAGAAATCTGCTGCTATCCTGTAGTGTCTAAATCCCTGGCCACGCCCGGCCATGTTAAACAATTTCAGATGTGAAAGGAACACCACACTCATGTTAAACAATTTCAGATGTGAAAGGAACACCACACTCATGTTAAACAATTTCAGATGTGAAAGGAACACCACACTCATGTTAAACAATTTCACATGTGAAAGGAACACCACACTCATGTTAAACAATTTCACATGTGAAAGGAACACCACACTCATGTTAAACAATTTCAGATGTGAAAGGAACACCACACTCATGTTAAACAATTTCAGATGTGAAAGGAACACCACACTCATGTTAAACAATTTCAGATGTGAAAGCACCACACCACACTCATGTTAAACATTTTCAGATGTTAAAGCAATGCCACACTTATGTTAAACAATTTCAGATGATAAAGGAATGCCTCACTCATGTAAAACAATTTCAGATGTGAAAGGAACACCACACTCATGTTAAACAATTTCAGATGTGAAAGGAACACCACTCATGTTAAACAATTTCAGATGTTAAAGGAACACCACACTCATGTTAAATGATTTCAGATGTTAAAGGAACACCACACTCATGTTAAACAATTTCACATGTGAAAGGAACACCACACTCATGTTAAACAATTTCAGATGTGAAAGGAACACCACACTCATGTTAAACAATTTCACATGTGAAAATTTCAGATGTGAAAGGAACACCACACTCATGTTAAACAATTTCAGATGTTAAAGGAACACCACACTCATGTTAAACAATTTCAGATGTGAAAGGAACACCACACTCATGTTAAACAATTTCAGATGTGAAAGGAACACCACACTCATGTTAAACAATTTCAGATGTGAAAGAAACACCACACTCATGTTAAACAATTTCAGATGTTAAAGGAACCACACGCATGTTAAACTATTTCTGTTGTGAAAGGAACACCACACTCATGTTAAACAATTTCAGATGTGAAAGGAACACCACACTCATGTTAAACAATTTCAGATGTGAAAGGAACACCACACTCATGTTAAACAATTTCAGATGTGAAAGGAACACCACACTCATGTTAAACAATTTCAGATGTGAAAGGAACACCACACTCATGTTAAACAATTTCAGATGTGAAAGGAACACCACACTCATGTTAAACAATTTCAGATGTTAAAGGAACACCACTCTCATGTTAAACAATTTCAGATGTGAAAGGAATACCACACTCATGATAAATATGTGAAAGGAACAACACACTTATGTTAAACAATTTCACATGTGAAAGGAACACCACTCTCATGTTAAACAATTTCACATGTGAAAGGAACACCACACTCATGTTAAACAATTTTGGATGTGAAAGGAACACCACTCTCATGTTGAACAATTTCAGATGTGAAAGGAACACCACACTCATGTTAAACAATTTCGGATGTGAAAGGAACACCACAGTCATGTTAAACATTTTCAGATGTGAAAGGAACACCACACTCACGTTAAACAATTTCAGATGTTAAAGGAACACTACCCTCATGTTCAATTTTTTCAGATGTTAAATGAACACCACACTCATGTTAAACAATTTCACATGTGAAAGGAACAACACACAAATGGTAAACAATTTCAAATGTGAAAAAAACACCACAATCATGTTAAACAATTCTACATGTGAAAGGAACACCACACTCATGTTAAATGATTTCAGATGTTAAAGGAACACCACACTCATGTTAAATGACTTCAGATGTTAAAGGAACACCACACTCATGTTAAATAATTTCGGATGTGAAAGGAACACCACAGTCATGTTAAATGAATTCACATGTGTAAGGAACACCACACTCATGTTAAACAATTTCACTTGTGGAAGGAATACTGCACTCATGTTAAATGATTTCAGATGTGAAAGGAACACCACACTCATGTTAAATGATTTCAGATGTTAAAGAAGCAACACACTCATGTTAAACAATTTCAGATGTGAAAGGAACACCACACTCATGTTAAAGAATTTCACATGTGAAAGGAACACCACACTCATGTTAAACTTTTTCACATGTGAAAGGAACACTGCACTCATGTAAAACAATTTCAGATGTGAAAGGAACACCACAGTCATGTTAAACAATTTCAGATGATAAAGGAATGCCTCACTCATGTAAAACGATTTAACATGTAAAAGGATAACCACACTCATGTTAAACAAATTCAGATGTGAAAGGAACACCACTTTCATGTTAAACAATATCAGATGTTAAAGGAACACCACCCTCATGTAAAATGATTTCAGATGTTAAAGGAACACCACACTCATGTTAAACAATTTCACATGTGAAAGGAACACCACACTCATGTTAAACAATTTCAGATGTGAAAGGAACACCACTCATGTTAAACAATTTCAGATGTGAAAGGAACACCACACTCATGTTAAACAATTTCAGATGTTAAAGGAACACCACACGCATGTTAAACAATTTCTGATGTGAAAGGAACACCACACTCATGTTAAACAATTTCAGATGTGAAAGGAACACCACACTCATGTTAAACAATTTCAGATGTGAAAGGAACACCACACTCATGTTAAACAATTTCAGATGTGAAAGGAACAAACACCACACTCATGTTAAACAATTTCAGATGTGAAAGGAACACCACACTCATGTTAAACAATTTCACATGTGAAAGGAACACCACACTCATGTTAAACAATTTCAGATGTGAAAGGAACACCACACTCATGTTAAACAATTTCAGATGTGAAAGGAACACCACACTCATGTTAAACAATTTCAGATGTTAAAGGAACACCACACTCATGTTAAACAATTTCAGATGTGAAAGGAACACCACACTCATGTTAAACAATTTCAGATGTGAAAGGAACACCACACTCATGTTAAACAATTTCAGATGTGAAAGGAACACCACACTCATGTTAAACAATTTCAGATGTGAAAGGAACACCACACTCATGTTAAACAATTTCAGATGTGAAAGGAACACCACACTCATGTTAAACAATTTCAGATGTGAAAGGAACACCACACTCATGTTAAACAATTTCAGATGTGAAAGGAACACCACACTCATGTTAAACAATTTCAGATGTGAAAGGAACACCACACTCATGTTAAACAATTTCAGATGTGAAAGGAACACCACACTCATGTTAAACAATTTCAGATGTGAAAGGAACACCACACTCATGTTAAACAATTTCAGATGTGAAAGGAACACCACACTCATGTTAAATTTCAGATGTGAAAGGAACACCACACTCATGTTAAACAATTTCAGATGTGAAAGGAACACCACACTCATGTTAAACAATTTCAGATGTGAAAGGAACACTACACTCGTGTTAAACAATTTCATTAGTGAAAGGAACACCACACTCATGTTAAACAATTTCAGATGTGAAAGGAACACCACACTCATGTTAAACAATTTCAGATGTGAAAGGAACACCACACTCATGTTAAACAATTTCAGATGTGAAAGGAACACCACACTCATGTTAAACAATTTCAGATGTGAAAGGAACACCACACTCATGTTAAACAATTTCAGATGTTAAAGGAACACCACACTCATGTTAAACAATTTCAGATGTTAAAGGAACACCACACTCATGTTAAACAATTTCAGATGTGAAAGGAACACCACACTCATGTTAAACAATTTCAGATGTGAAAGGAACACCACACTCATGTTAAACAATTTCAGATGTGAAAGGAACACCACACTCATGTTAAACAATTTCAGATGTGAAAGGAACACCACACTCATGTTAAACAATTTCAGATGTGAAAGGAACACCACACTCATGTTAAACAATTTCAGATGTGAAAGGAACACCACACTCATGTTAAACAATTTCAGATGTGAAAGGAACACCACACTCATGTTAAACAATTTCAGATGTGAAAGGAACACCACACTCATGTTAAACAATTTCAGATGTGAAAGGAACACCACACTCATGTTAAACAATTTCAGAAGTGAACACCACACTCATGTTAAACAATTTCAGATGTGAAAGGAACACCACACTCATGTTAAACAATTTCAGATGTGAAAGGAACACCACACTCATGTTAAACAATTTCAGATGTTAAAGGAACACCACACTCATGTTAAACAATTTCAGATGTGAAAGGAACACCACACTCATGTTAAACAATTTCACATGTGAAAGGAACACCACACTCATGTTAAACAATTTCAGATGTGAAAGGAACACCACACTCATGTTAAACAATTTCAGATGTGAAAGGAACACCACACTCATGTTAAACAATTTCAGATGTGAAAGGAACACCACACTCATGTTAAACAATTTCAGATGTGAAAGGAACACCACACTCATGTTAAACAATTTCAGATGTGAAAGGAACACCACACTCATGTTAAACAATTTCAGATGTGAAAGGAACACCACACTCATGTTAAACAATTTCAGATGTGAAAGGAACACCACACTCATGTTAAACAATTTCAGATGTGAAAGGAACACCACACTCATGTTAAACAATTTCAGATGTGAAAGGAACACCACACTCATGTTAAACAATTTCAGATGTGAAAGGAACACCACACTCATGTTAAACAATTTCAGATGTGAAAGGAACACCACACTCATGTTAAACAATTTCACATGTGAAAGGAACACCACACTCATGTTAAACAATTTCAGATGTGAAAGGAACACCACACTCATGTTAAACAATTTCAGATGTGAAAGGAACACCACACTCATGTTAAACAATTTCAGATGTGAAAGGAACACCACACTCATGTTAAACAATTTCAGATGTGAAAGGAACACCACACTCATGTTAAACAATTTCAGATGTGAAAGGAACACCACACTCATGTTAAACAATTTCAGATGTTAAAGGAACACCACACTCATGTTAAACAATTTCAGATGTGAAAGGAACACCACACTCATGTTAAACAATTTCAGATGTGAAAGGAACACCACACTCATGTTAAACAATTTCAGATGTGAAAGGAACACCACACTCATGTTAAACAATTTCAGATGTGAAAGGAACACCACACTCATGTTAAACAATTTCAGATGTGAAAGGAACACCACACTCATGTTAAACAATTTCAGATGTGAAAGGAACACCACACTCATGTTAAACAATTTCAGATGTGAAAGGAACACCACACTCATGTTAAACAATTTCAGATGTGAAAGGAACACCACACTCATGTTAAACAATTTCAGATGTTAAAGGAACACTACCCTCATGTTCAATTTTTTCAGATGTTAAATGAACACCACACTCATGTTAAACAATTTCACATGTGAAAGGAACAACACACAAATGGTAAACAATTTCAAATGTGAAAAAAACACCACAATCATGTTAAACAATTCTACATGTGAAAGGAACACCACACTCATGTTAAATGATTTCAGATGTTAAAGGAACACCACACTCATGTTAAAATACTTCAGATGTTAAAGGAACACCACACTCATGTTAAATAATTTCGGATGTGAAAGGAACACCACAGTCATGTTAAATGAATTCACATGTGTAAGGAACACCACACTCATGTTAAACAATTTCACTTGTGAAAGGAATACCGCACTCATGTTAAATGATTTCAGATGTGAAAGGAACACCACACTCATGTTAAATGATTTCAGATGTTAAAGAAGCAACACACTCATGTTAAACAATTTCAGATGTGAAAGGAACACCACACTCATGTTAAAGAATTTCACATGTGAAAGGAACACCACACTCATGTTAAACTTTTTCACATGTGAAAGGAACACTGCACTCATGTAAAACAATTTCAGATGTGAAAGGAACACCACACTCATGTTAAACATTTTCGGATGTTAAAGGAACACCACACTCATGTTAAACAATTTCAGATGATAAAGGAATGCCTCACTCATGTAAAACGATTTAACATGTGAAAGGATCACCACACTCATGTTAAACAATTTCAGATGTGAAAGGAACACCACGCTCATGTTAAACAATATCAGATGTTAAAGGAACACCACCCTCATGTTAAATGATTTCAGATGTTAAAGGAACACCACACTCATGTTAAACAATTTCACATGTGAAAGGAACACCACACACATGTTAAACAATTTCAGATGTGAAAGGAACACCACACTCATGTTAAACAATTTCAGATGTGAAAGGAACACCACACTCATGTTAAACAATTTCAGATGTTAAAGGAACACCACACGCATGTTAAACAATTTCTGATGTGAAAGGAACACCACACTCATGTTAAACAATTTCAGATGTGAAAGGAACACCACACTCATGTTAAACAATTTCAGATGTGAAAGGAACACCACACTCATGTTAAACAATTTCAGATGTGAAAGGAACACCACACTCATGTTAAACAATTTCAGATGTGAAAGGAACACCACACTCATGTTAAACAATTTCAGATGTGAAAGGAACACCACA
>NW_025061241.1:0-7263 GCF_019279795.1 Protopterus annectens | reverse complement strand
AGAGAAGAAAAAAAGAGAAAGAGGTCAAGAAAAACAAACAAAAGGATAAAGAGAAGGAAAAGATAAAGGAAAAAAGAAATCAGACTCTGAGTATTCTTGTAAGCGCCCCTCAGATCTGACACTCTTCAGGTTCAAATCCAGGTACAAAAATTTGGAGCTGACAGTTTCTCAGATCTATCCATCTCCTCCTTAGTCCTGGTTCTTCCTGGACCTGGTGAGTCCCAGTTTACACTCACCAATCTTTCTAGTAAGAAGGTACTCAAGACCAACTTAGGGGATGTCATTGTCTCAGTCATCAAGAATCGTGACTGAAATGGATGTCGACAGGATGATGAGGAGTTCCTCAGAATGCAAATTCAACTCTGGGTTCTCTTGGTACCATCTTCTGGGAATGTACCAAGTGGTGAACTATCTACCCCTTCTCTTCTGTGTTATTCATGTCTGGTCTGCTTCTCAGACCCAGTTATCTTGGATCCAATCTGTCCTGGAATGCCTTTGCTAGAGCCAATAGTACAAGTTACTTCAACTGTGACATGTTCCTTCCTCTCAGCCCTGACATGTTTGGATCCAGAAAAGTCTCAGAGCCAAAACGTCCCTGCTGTGGCTCCAGGGGATGGTTCAACAGCAAACTTCTCAGAGTCATCACTTCCCCTTGGTGCCTCAGCTTTCAATAGCTCAGCACTGAGGTTAGTCTTAGGTTCAAGACTTCTCTGTTGTGAGGTTGCCTTTCTGTCTGAGGACAGGAGGGCTCTGGTGGAGCTGATAGCATCCTCGGCAGACAGAAAAAGCACATCCATCCAGTTTGGTTTCATCTGATCTTGGCTAGAATCATTATCTACTTCCCATCCTTCTGTCATACAGGCATAGTCAGTTCCAAGGCTTCCCAGGCTACCTGCTACATATGGACCCAGCCTGATTCAGAACCTTCTGACCCTCTTCCAGAAATGGTTTGTAGGAAACAGACATACAAGCAGAAACTCATAAACTCTTCCCTAGAGTCCATCATGGAAGACAAAGACTCAGGTGGAGGTGAAGGCTTCCCTAGATCCTCATCTGAAAATGTCATCTTTGGTGAGATCCTTGAACTGATGAAGCTAAGAGGGGGATGGTCCATATATAACCCTTCTCCAGATTAGGTCATGTTCCTGGAAGCCTTTAGTTCTGTCTCATCTTTGTCCTGGGTGAAAACTTTATTTTATGTGTGTGCTGCTTCTATGCTGTGCTGGAATTTGCTGGACTGGACTTAAAGTTCTTCTTAAGACACAAAGTCTTGCTGGCTGTTTACTGCTGAAATCAAAGTTTAATTATCACAGTCTGTTAACCACAGAAACTTGCAGAATATACACTGATGCAGCATCTGACTTTAAGAGCAGTAACCAATAAATAGCTTTTTATAAACAAACCACACATACTCTCCTGTTAGTTTGTAGTATATATTTACAAAGTTTTTCTTCACAAACAGTATAGATGGTGACTTTTTTTTCTCCATACAATACCTCGAAACAAGTGTGTTTCTACCAAAATACTTCTAACATATCTGAATTAATACAGTTATATACAGTTCTAGTCACTCACATAGATTTTGTTTTTTTCCTCTTGGTAGACTTTTCTATTGTCCTTTTGTGATTTACTTTTAAGCATTTTTGCAGATGTGAGGATGTCATTAACAGAAATCTGAAAGGAAACATCTGTACAAGCTGTTCTGCTGCTGTTCCTGTCTGTTAATGGATATTTGTAAACTGTTCTGCAAACGTGAGACAAGCATATAATACTTGCTTTCCAAAATTGCTTTTCTAGGCTTTTTTCTGATGATTCTATAAAAAGCCATGTCCATTTATCTATGAGGAATTACGTCAAGCTTTTCTTAATACTGTGACAAACATGTACCTTGAGGAAAACACATGCTATAAAAATATGTCCATTGTCAGAAGTCTGAAAGGAAACAAACTGCTCAGGAAATCTTCTTAGTTTTTCACTTATTTCAGCCAAAGCTATGTCATACAATATGGATGCCATTTTTAGATTGCTAAGCTATATTCCTACATTAAAGCAAACTTTTTATTTTATTCTTTCTTTATCTTTCACATATTTGTAGCAGAATTAATTTCAACCTTATATTCACAATTCACAAACTCTAACACTGGGTTGTACTGCCTATTGACCCACTCATTGATTTCATAGCTCAACAAGCATGGAAGAACCCTGATATGGTGGAACCCATCCCTTAGAAGCCTGACAGGATTCTGGGAGCACCAACAGACCTGAGGCACTAGAGCAAAGATTCACTGGTTGACAGAATGGTAGTAGCAGCGGCCATGATGAAGGAACTAGATGAAGAAGGTTCATCTGTCCATCCCCCTAATAGAGACTCTAGGGCTATGGACCAGTTTGGGAACTGGACACGTGCTTCATAAACTTATTCCCTTAGCATACCTCTCAACCACTTAGTGCAAAAAAATCTGGACAAAGCCCAACAAAATGGGGTGGGGGGCAAAAGCCTAAAATAGGGACTTATGTTAACTATTGCTCTTATAAACCTAGAAAGTTGGTAGAGTAACAGGGTTTGCTTCAACATACATTTTCTAAAGTATATGAAGTCTGAAACTCAAAATTATATCTTTATTTAATGACTTCAGTCCTCAAATTATCCCAATGATTTGCCAGAAAACCACAAATTTTATAGGAAACAGACTAAAAATATGAGCCAAAAATCTGGACATTCTGCAAAAACCTGGACAGTTGAGATGTATGGCCCTTAGAGCACTGAATTACTTATCCTAAGTCACCAGATTTCAGAGAGACCTGACCAAGGAGATTTCTAAGTCTCTCTCAGTTATCTTGCCTGTGGATGTTCAGAATATAGTGGACTCCCAGCTTTCTATACCCCTAAGCCTAATATTCCAGTGTCATGATTTGACTGTTTTCTAAAGTGGTTGATGGGATGGTGAGAGCAGCAGGCACTGGCATTGCCATTTGTTGGCATGACTGGATGCGTCTGATTTTGGAGAAAGCTTTCTTGGACCTAAAATGAAAGAAACACTGACTCAGAGTCAAGAGGATCGCAAGACTTTCACTTCAATGGGAATCTGCTTCTCCACTCTCCAGAGATCATGTTCTAGGTCGCAGTGGGCTAGGAAGAAGATGCGGTTCAGGAAATCACATACCTCTTACCAAGACACTCCTGGCAATAAGGCTCCTTATGGCAGAGTAGGAGGTAACTGTAATAAATGTCACCCAAGAGATAGAGGTGGACTGCACAAATACGCTTTTGTGGACCATATACCAAAAAGCTATTTCAGCACCCCTGAAGGGTTGCCCAACTGCTGCACTGTGGGTGCTTGCCTTTGCACTCACAAGCTTGCTGAAACCTAATCACAGATTCTTGGCTGCTAAGTATATTTTTCCAGAGGCTATTTTATATGAGTTTGCCTTCATCCTGTCAAGAAGAAGAAGGATAAAGTTCCCAATGTCCCAACCAGTCAATGGGAATTTGTAACTGTAGAAATTTCCAAACTGCTAGAAAAATGAGTCATCCAACCAGTCTCCAAAGACCAGGTAGAATCCAGAGGCTACTCAAGTTCTTTAATCACTCAGGAAAACAAGGGACCTCACACTCATTCTGGATCTGAGACATCTAATTCAGTATGACAAGCAGACAAAATTCTGGATGGTCACACTTCAGTCCTTTTTGCCCCTGCAGAGGGAAGGACAATTGGATGTGCTCCATAGATCTGAAGGGCACTTAGTATCATGTGAAGACAGAGAAACATTCAAGGAGGTTTCTCCATTTCTGGCTGGGAGACATTCATTATCTATTCAGAGCTCTGCCATTCAGTTTCACCACAACCCTCAGGGTGTTCAGCAAGATTATGTCAGTGGTTGCAGTGTGTCATTGCCTGCTAGGGATCCAGGTTTTCCCATACCTCAACAAGAGGCTTCTGACTGCTATGCCCAGCAACCTATTGGTTGTCTCATCACTGGGATCTTTTGCTCCAGCAAATGCAAGACTTAGGTCAGTCTAAGCAAAAGTCATCTTATACCTTCTGAACAGACAGAGTGTATCAGATGCCCCCAGGACACCCAATTTCCCAACTCCAGAATGCTCTTCCTGCACCTCATTTCCACTCAAGTTCTCCACCACCCCTGATGCCCAGCAAGCCTAATTCTTAGCTTCTGGGTCTAATGGCTTCCGCAATTTTCAGGGTTCCATTGGCCAGATTTTAGATGAGAGTGCTTCAGTGAACTCTAGTGGTGCAGTGGTCCCAAATGTATTATCCACATCATGCCAAAATTTGTCTCACTCAAATTTACAGGCAACACATATCCTGATGGATAACATTACATTCAGTTGTAGAAGGGAATCTATTTCTTACAGATCTCCCTGTGGCAGCAGCAATGATGGATGACCCTTCTTGGGTGGGGGTGGGGGGGCACTTCAAAAGGAAGACAATCCAGACACTTGGTCACATACCCTGCCACTTTTTTCTGTCCTTCATTCTGGAGTTAGTTTTGAACAGGATTTATTTGAGTGGTATACAGTTGCATTGGTCTGCATATGGATATCTAAAGGGGGGCAAACTTGATCTGAGGTACTGAGGTGGAGTGCAGGGAATTATAGGTAGTGGACGAGTCTGAGCCATGAAACAAAAGAGAGATTTAGAATTGAAGCTGAGGTCAGATCTGACAACCCATAGTTAAACCATGTGAAAATCAGACAATGTGGATCTATCACTATGGTTAAGTACATAATTTTATTTTCATTTATTATGGGATCTTATTCACCTGGACTGTGCCTGCAAATTGCCCATTGACATCAATTCACTATGTTGGTAAACAAATATAAATAAATAATAAAGTAAAACATTATTACCATTAATATTAGTTATGTATTTAGCATTGCCTTTAACATTTTTATTGAATTTTACTTGGATGTTTTGTTATTGAATTATATCATGTGATTAGGTCACGTGATGCATTTTGGAATTATATAGGACTACACTGAGAATGTGTAATCATTCTGATGAAGTCCGAATACACTTGATGAAAGATTTTAACTAGGTTAATAAAGGATTGTTTGCTGTGATATTGAGCAGTGTGGATTTTGGTTATACATTTTTTTCACTGTGGATATTTCTTGATTATTGATTCTCATTTACTAAACAAACATATTTTATTTCTTTTTTGGTTATATGATTTACCCAATAGCTCCATGGCTTACACCAAATGGATCTGTCTGCTCCTTCACTGGGGTGAAAGCCAGGCCTATTCATTTCCCTAAATAGGGCAACAGCTCTACAGACTATTCATTTTCTGAATGCCCATCCCTGCAAAAGCAAGATTTGGGTGTTAGGGAATGCACTAATTTGCCAGTTGTGCAGCTCCCCTACCATTCCCAACTCTCTGTCTCTCTCTCTCTCCATGTTAAGTGATTTCCACAATTGCTGCTCATAGAAGGTACCCATTTGCATCCACACATGCCAGTCCATATCACTAAAGCATACCATGGATATAGCATGGAGGTCGAGCCAAGGAGGCTCATACAGCTGCTGATTTACACCTACTCTCAAGCAGGCATCAGCCAAGCAACAAGCTACGGCACTTCCTTCCCCCTAAGGCTGGGCGAGGCATGGTCATCTAAACACTTCCACCTATACTTTTTCTTTAGCAGATGAGCCAGTAGAAAACAATGCTGTCTGGGCAATAGCTAAGGCTTTATCCCTCTGAACCATGCTGCCAGGGGCATACATACATTATTGTTTGCAATTTATTTATTTGTATTTATTTATTTATTTTTTCACGGTGTATCCTGTGTGCCAGTGATGGGCAGGTGGGGATAGATAATTTTAAATAAAATAAAGTAATGAGTTATCTATGGACTTTAGACAACCAAAATCAAAGGTTAAGAATTCCCCACAGACAAAGCATTCAGGAAAACTTGCAAGAACCAAGCTAGAGTTTTCACTGCGTAATACCTTCAACCTCCTGTTGTAGAGGCCCAACTGATATATACAGATGACCCCTTAAGGACATACAGAATTTCAGATATATGGTTTGTGAATGCCCATGAGTTTTTATTTTTGCTTTTTATGTCTTTATAACAACATTCCGTCCAATAAAGTCACATCCCACTAGCTGATGACATGCATATTTTGGCATTTTTTGACCTTGTCAGTACAGCATTATTAAGTGGATTGTTTGGCTACACATTCAAAATGGCATTGCTGCCTCCCCAGCAAGAGGTTCTCTGGTTCAATTCTTAGCTGGAGTGCTTTCTGTGTGGAGTCTATGTGTCCTCCCTGTGTACATGTGAGTTTCCTTTGGGTGCTCCAAATTCTTCCCATGTTACAAAGACATACATCTGGAGCGTTTCTCCCTGGGCCTCCTCTAAAAATTGTCTTGTTCCAAGTTGGACTTTCCTGGTAAACAAATGTTAAAAATATAAAATAAAAGAGACAGAGCTTAAATTCAAGCTTGATGTCCATAAACATTAGGGATGGTGCAAAATATCCCAAATGACATGCAACCCAAAGGGTGCTATTGTCACAGAGACAAACCATTCAGAAAAAAAAAAAAAAACTACAAGAAAGACCCAGCCAAGCTAGTGTCTTCACTATGGAATACCTTAATCATCCTATATTGGAGACCCATGACAAAACAATTGTTTTTGACCACTAGAAAACCACTACTGTAACCAATAACAGTCACTCTACATACATGTTTTTGCTACTTCATGGTCATTAATGATTTTGAAAGTGCTTTCTTCAGTGTGCAACTGAAAGTGTTTAACTTACACTATGAATTACTTTTAACTTACACTATGAATTACTTAACTACTTTGTGTTACAACTTGTGTTATTTAATGCAATATTTACCTTTTCTACCCTTTAATATTAACTATATTTCTGTTATATTTTATGCATTGTTGTTCTGGATCAGTCCACTTATCTGCCTAAGAAAGAACAATGCATACAACAGTTTGCATGCATAGTTGTGCAGATGTAAATAATTTGTTTCTTCTCTAGCTAACGGTTTCTGAATTTCTTCCAGTTATCTGTCCCCTACAATGGTATAACATTCCAAAATGCTAAAACTAAATAACTAAATGCCATAGATCTGTGTGGGACAGGGAGAACAGGTGCATTTTAATGAAGTTGTGAATTGATGCAGTGCACTTCCTTACTATGACATTTAGATTCTTTATGGTACTTTATCCTTTGAATGTTGTTTGTCTTTCGGCTTTTTCCCGGTAAGGGGTTGCCACAG
>NW_025061240.1:0-12980 GCF_019279795.1 Protopterus annectens | reverse complement strand
TCGTTATAAAAAAACTTTGCAGCCACCATTACATCAGTTTTTCTTTTGTCAAGAGATGTCAGGTGCCCCCAAATGGGGAGAAAATATATATATGTAATTGCGCAACACAAAAATATACCTCCAAACAAAAGCAAATACACCACCAAAAGGCTTTTAAGCATAGTAAAAGAAAGTAGAGGTGCATAGTAAGAGAAAAACAGGTGGGGGCTGGAAGGAGGGTAAACTAGACCGCAACAGTGAATACACTCAACATCACATTTATGGTAAATGCACACAACTGTACTATGCTCTTCATGTTTCACTGTTGCAGTCAGTACATATGGGTAGATTCCCAAAGCTATGGTTGGGAGGATGGATTTATAAAGCATTAGAACCAGCTATAAGTCTCTGCAAACAGCAGTGGCAAAGCCAGCTCTAGGATTTAGAGAAAACTGGTAAGTGATAATGCTTGGTGAAAGTATGAACTGAACTCCAGGTAGCAGCTTCTAGAATATCCCCTGGTAGGAGCACCTCTAAGAAAGGATGTAGAAGCAGATGCAGTTCTGGTGGAATGAGATCTGATCCTGGGGATAGTTTTCCATGGTGCTTATAGCAAGGAAATTAATGCAATGGCTTATCCATTTATAAATGGTTTGTTTTGAAAAAAGCCTTTCCCTCTGCCCCCGCAGCAAATGCTACCAACAGTTGTTCAGATTTTCTTTTGAGATTTAGTCCTGTCCAAGCAGAATCTGTTGTCTGTGTGTACATCCAATGAATGCAGAATCCGCCTCCCTTGTTCTGGTGGATTGGGAAAGAAAGTTGGCAAATTAATGGACTGGATTAAGAGCCACACTGATACCACCTTGGGCATGAAGGATGGATTTTATCCGGAGTGACACCCTGTCTGCATGAAAGATAATGAAAGGCTCCACTGCCATAAGGATTCTTGTATTCAGGATATCCTTTCTAGCTGGAAGTGATTGCTAAAAGGAAGGCTGTTTTCCAAGAAAGAAATTTTAAGTCTGCAGTAGCAGCTGGCTTGAAAGGAGGCAAGGAGTGAGTTTCTCCACACGGGTTAAGGTCCTATGCAGGGATGGTGCTCTCCCTGCGGTGGTCTCAGGTTTTTGGCCTCTCTGAGGTACCAAGCTTGAGCAGGGGTAAGGCGGAAGAGGGGAGGTTCTGTGTTGTAATGAGCTGAAATGGCTGGAGAGGCATGGATTTTAATGGAGGAAAAATACAGGCCCTTTGAAGCATCTCAGTTAAGTATTGCAAAAATCTCAGATAAACTGGTGCTGGTGTGCTCATCAACTTGAGATTGATTCTTAAAGGCACAGAATCTTTTTCCATTTGTCAGCATAAGATTTTTCTAGTGCTAGGTCTTCTCACCTCCAAAATTATATCCATCACAGGTTTGCTGAGGGATGCTAAGGGGAAATTTGAATGATTAGCCAAGCTGCAAGATCTCAATGTTGGGAGCTGAGGGGTGCAGGATTTGGTTTTCTCCCGCTGAGACAGTAAGGTAGGGTTTCTGAGGCAGGGGTGCCATGGAGAAATTCTTTTGACACACTGCACAGGAGTGGGTACCAGTGTTGGTGTGGGCAGTCTGGAGCAATCAAAATCATTTTTGGTTTGTCCTGTTTGACTTTTAGTAACAGAACTCTCTTTAGAGAGCAGAGTGCAGAGGGGGAAAGGCATAGACTGATAGGTTTTTCCAGCTGAAGGACAGCACATCCACCTTCCCAGCGCTTTTTTTTTTTTTGTGAGGAGTTCTTAGTGCAAAATTTGTTCAACTGGTAGTTCTGGGGTGAGGCAAAAGATATATGTCTAGGCTCCCCCATTTGCTTGCTTCAACCTATTGAAAATCTGTGGTTCCAGCTCTTCCATTCTGTAGGGTCCAATGAGATTTCTGCTTAGTCTGTCTGCCAGAATACTCAGCTTCCTGGTAGAAATTGAGCTTAGAAGTTGTACTTGGTAGCTCAAGGCCATGTTCCACAATTCCATGGCTAGTCTGCAGAGGGGGTAGGAATGTGTACCTCCCTCGCTTGTTGTTTAAGTGTACCACATAACCGCGTGGTGTTGTCTGTCTTCACTATTAGTTGTCCTTGGATTAAGGTAGTCCTTTTGAAGGATGTCATCAGCATTCTGTACAGCTAGCATTTCTTTTTTGATTGATATGTAGATGCATTTTGATTTGGGCTCCATTTGCCCTGAAAGCACTTCCCCTGCCAGATGAGCCCCCCATGCAAGTAGTCTGGGATGCGCTTGTAGTTAGGGCTTCAAAAAGTCAGGGTGGTGAGTGGTAGTCCCTTGTTTTGGTGGCAGGCCTCTGCCCACCATAGGAACTCCAGGCTTAGGCAAGGTATGAGGTAATCATTGTTTCCAGGCCGCCGGATACAATGCTGACTCCATAAACTTTTAAGTACCACTGAAGTTTCCTCATATGCAGCTCCTGCATATGGAATCAGAAGAATGCAGGAGGCCATGAACCCAAGGCTTGTAGTATTTGTCTTGGTAGATAGCAGAGGCTTTTGTGGCCACCTGTTTCGAAGTAAGTCACCAAAATGAATTTGCTTTTCTGCATGAGGAAAATCATCTGGGCAGTGATGTATTCAAGCTTGCACCCAGGAATGTAATTTTTGAGAGGGTATCAGTTGTGATTTCGCTTATGGGTGTACCTCCTAGACAAGTTAGAACCCTTTTTGCAAACGTACAGATGTTTTAAAAGTATGGCCTGGTTTTCTGCCTGAATTAGAGCAATCATCCCGTATGGATATATTTGAATATCTTCTTTGCCTGCAAATGCAATTACTGGAGCCAGGCACTTTGTGAATACCCATGAGTAGACAAGCCGCAGTGCAGATAAATGATAATGTGCAAGTAGCCTGCTTTGAAGTGTAGGTATTTTCTGCAATATTCTGATTGGGATATACAGGTAAGCCCTTAAATCTAAAGTTGCCAACCAGGCATCCTTGCCTAGCATAGGAAGTAACTGTTGAAGAGTCAACATCTTGAATTTTGGAATGTCCAGAAAGGTGTTTAGAGTAGACAGGTCCAGAATTGGACACCATGATTTGTCTACTGGGCACCAGGAAAATCTGGAATAGAAATATTGTCCCTTTCTTCTGGTACTGGTTGAATAGCCCCATGTTTAGGAGGGAGTACTTGATTCTGAGCCTCTGACCACTGATTTGGGGTATTCCCACACCCGCTTGGAGTTGGTGCAACGTGTGGAAATGAAATCTGTATCCCTGGGACACTATATTTAAAAATCCATCTGTCCCAAGGTTATAAGACAGTTTTTGCATGAAGTGCCAGTTTTCCAAAGGGCGGCTGAGAGGTAAGTTGCTTGGTAATTTTAAAGGAAAGTCATTGAGACTGTTTACTATAGGGTGGTGTCTTGTTATTTCCAGATTTTGAAAGTGGAAGCACCCCATTGCTTAGTTCTGAGAGTCCCTTGGGACTGAAACCTGGTTCTGTTGGAGTGTCTGGGTTTGGCTTGAGGATCTGGAAGGAGCTGGAAAGGGCCAGTTCCTTTAGTAAGGCCAGTGCCTACTAAATGATGGAGGTTGCACTTGTAAGAACTCTTTCACAGTTTGCATACATTTAGCTTTTTATCTTCCATCTTTTTTAGAACTTTCAGCTTTATTGCCAAACAGATGGTCCTGATGCAAAGGAGCATCCAACAGTTTTGCTTTTAACATGATCAGGCAGAGATTGCTCCTTAAGCCAAGCGCATGTCTTCTAAGCACAGACCCAGTAATGCAGACCTGCAAGAGGCCTCTAAAGAATCAAAACCACATTGCAAAGTATGCTTTTCCAACTGTTCAGCTGAATGCAATAAATCCTGTAAATCTTATTTTCCACACAGTCAGAAATCAACACAATTTTCTGTTTAGGCAGTCCCATGATATGCTTTTTGATATTTTAGCATATAAAATTGGACAGTTTAAAGCCCTGATTGCCAAGGTTGCAGAAGTATAAACCTTTTACCCCATCTATCCAGCGCCCTGGAGTCTCTATCAGAAGGGGTACTGATTTTAGCAGTAGAGGCCTTAATGCCCTTTGGGCCCTTGAGAAATGGTTTCGCGGGTCCAGAACAGGATTTTGAAAAGGAATTTGTGGGACCCAGGAACCCTGTAGTATCTGTCTGGTTTACTAGGGGCCGGAGGCAGGAATCAGGGCCACACTGATTCTGAAAACACATCATCAACAATGTCTAGTGCAGGAGGTATAGCCAAAGGCTCATGCTGAGGAAGAATAAGGAAATCCCTAAGCCTCTTTTTTTTGGGATTCAGAAAATTCCTGACTTAAGTTTCCCCAAAAGAAAAGTCCTCGGGGGGGGGAGCAGAGGGAATAAAATCCTCTGCATCAGAATCCTTATAAGTAGGTATGGACAAATCAAGGTAATTAGAAGAGTCAGAAGAAACAGAGTCCTCTTCAGAAGATTCATAGTCAAGCTCAGCCCTAGGCCTCTTAGAAGGGGGGGGGGTTGACTACCCCTGATTAGAGTAATTAAGTCTTCAGCCATTTTGATCATTTGTTTTTTAGGCATAGGGGCCTAAACATGTAGCATGGGCATTGGTTTTTTAGACATAGATTGAGATTTAGGCCTTAGTATTGAAGGTGGAGTCAGTTTAATATGCAAATCTGTAGGCCTGAATACACCCTCAGAAGCTGGTGCCTGCACAGCGTCTCCGGACCCATCCAAGGTAGAGACATCTGCAGGTTCCATATAGGTGAAGCATCTCGCAGCATAACGGACTCCAAAATGGGTCTCAGTAGAGTCCGGCAAATCTGAAGTAGTGGGTAGCAGGGGCTACCAGCACCTCACTGAGTAACGCGAACTGGTGACTGGTTTAGGAGAAGCGTTGTCGGCAGCTTTGGACCCTCAACGCCTGTCTCTGTCTTTTTCTCTCTGCATTTTTTCTATTCCAGTAGTCGGATGGATAACCCATCGCCATTTCTGGATAATTAAACAGAGAACCGGGAAATATTTAGAAGCAAAATGTACCGATGACAGATAGTGAGCTGATCAAATAAAGCACAAAACTCACAACAAGGCACGCCGTGGTCAGGGCCTAGGAAGGAATACAGTACAAATGAAAATCCTTATGAGGCATTTGCTTCCCAAGTGATGCAATTATTAATTTTACTGACATCGGTAAGGAGCAAGAAAAAGTTTCAACGGGTAATTCTAGCTTTTAGTTGAAGACTAAGTCATTTGAAACACCTAAAATGAAAATTTCAGGAGTCGGGCCGATGGCAAGTACCCTTATGCGAACTGCTTCTGCTTTGGACACTGCACGGGTAAGAAAGACTGATGTAATGGCGCTGGCTGCATGTTTTATACCCTTGACGCACCGGACGCCATGGAAGAAGGGAGATGCAACCGATGCAGGACCTTAAAACTTTGTTAATCAGGCTGGATTGAGGGCAACCTGTCAGCAGAGATTATCCAAATGTAATGACTGCAACAGTGAAACACACAAAGAACATCAGATTCTGCAAGAGGAAGCATTTAGACTCCAGAGGAGACAGTCATCTGTGACACAGACTCGGAGTCAGAGAGGTCTTCCTCATATGAGTCGCCCTCTGAGGATGTCTTTTGCAGACATCTCTAGGAATACGGTAAGCAAAGAGGTGGCTGGAAGCCCATAAACCCTTCTGATGAGCAGTCTGTTTACCTGAAGGCCTTTGGGTCTCACCCTTCAATACTTGATTGTCTCTGCCTTTTGATGAACTTATGGACTAGTTAACAAAAGGCATGGGAGTCTCTTAGGACGTGAGTGGAACCTGTCCCTCGAAGCCAAATTACTTCATCACAGCCCCTTCTGATAAAGAATTCTGACTAAGGGTGTCCCTGTAGATGCTGTGGTGCAGTGGCAGCAGCCACCAAAAGGAACTTCTGAAACATTCTTGTCTGTCTGTCCACCTAACAAGGAGTCTCATACAATGGACAGATAAGGGATGCCATGTTTTCTTTCCAGTTACATTTGCACTCAGATTGCTGAATTATCTGACGCATTTTACTAGGCTTGGGCCAAAGAGATTCCTGGTGGAACCAGAGATGCTCTCCACAGTGCAGTAGCTGCAGGGTATCAGACAAGGTTTCCTCTCAGCCTCCACCCAAATTCTGTGGTCAACTCCTCCATGAGGCTCATATCTTATGCAGCAGATGGAGCTGCAGTGAGAGCAGTGTGGTTCAGGACTCTTCCTAAGGAGACATTCCTGATGCACTTGTGTGACTTTGTAGAACCCTTTAAATCTTCTTTACTAACACCCCTTTTGATGGTTTGACTTTGTTCGGGCCAAGTTAAGGGGACACTAACCAGGTGTGAGCAAGAAGGGAAAACTCTTTCATGCCATGGGAGTCCACTTTTTCCATACCTTTCAGACTCTTATCCAAAAGGCCAGAAGGGGAGGAAAGATGGTTCTGTAAATCCTACATAGTTTTTCAGGACACACGCAGACTCTTCCTCAGGGGCAGAGGGGGGAAGTATGAATGGAAGACACCATCCACGCAGCAGAGTGGGGGGGTCTCCAAAATCAGGGCAACAGGGATTCTTTCCATGATAGGCCCCTTTCAGCGCACATACAAGGGAGGCCCATCTGTCCATCTCTGGAGGCAGTTGGGGTCAATTATCTTTGTACCCAGAAGCCTGGCTGAAATAACACAAGACAAGTGGGTACAAAGTATCATATCTAGAGGCTACCCATACCTCTTTTTTTCTCTTCCCATCCCAAACATAAAGAACTCCACAGATGTTCCACTCAGTGAAAGGGATCAAGCAACCTAGAAATTCAAAAGTTGCTAGACAAATGAGTCTTAATCAAGATTCTTTTAGTGCCAAATGAACAGGGACTGGAGGCCCATTTTGGATCTCTGCAATTGTAAACAAATTAGTAAAGATGTGGCCTGCACCTGTCACCCCTGGATTCCAGATACGGCTGGCTAAGGTTCTGACTTCCTTATAGTGCCTTTTTTTAGGCAAGGTTCAAATGACAAATTCACCACCGTAACAGGAACAGGCAAGCAAAAACTGAGAGGGTGATGCTACCAATGCTAGAAGTCTAAATTCAAATGCACCGCCGAGGCGCCCCAAAATGGAAAATATCCGATATCTGTGCAGTGACTGAGACCTGGTTCAAGACTCCAGAGAGCACCCCTGCATTACCAGGCTATAACTCATACCACACTTTTCAGCCATGTAACCTGGACTGAACATTCAAAGGCGGAGGTGTGTCCATATTCATTAAGGGTATCCACACCTCCGGGCCAGTTGCTCAGCATAATGCAGCCAAGGTTATCCAAGTGTAACTAACTCTGGGCAAACTGCAATCCAAATTGTAGCTTGCTACAGATCACCCACCATGCCCCAGAATTCTTAATTCTCTTTCTTTGATGTACTGGAAAATATTAGGGTTCAACCAAACACCTAATAATGGGCGCATTTCAACTACTCCCACCATTAACTGGGAAAAACTACTCATGTACCAACTCCTTCACTCAATGCTTCTGGAATTCATAACCCAATGCCCTGGATCAACTTATCCACACCCCACCAGGGCAACAATATCCCAGTAGATCAAGTAATTACCAATATGAGTGACCGTGTTCCACACCTGAAGTCAACGCCTCATTGGTCCGATCCGACCATAAGCTAATTACCCTAGATATCCACATCCTGCCTTCACCCCCCATTAAGGAAACCATGGTAAAAAAATTCTCCAAAGCCAACTTCATGCTTCTTAAGACAGAAGTGGTGAACTTCATGACACCCATGCAGATGGACTTAGGCAGTTACGACTACTGAATCCTACACAATTGCACTTAATAAGCACTTACATGAGTGCATGGTTCATGTTATCCCAAACAGAACCAAGACGTTATCCTCCAAAAATGTAAGCCAATCTGGTGGTCCCCTGCCATAAACAAAGTGTACAACAGAAGGAAGAAACTCCTGCAAAAGAGAGTAAAATCCCACGAGTGGAGGAGCTCTCTGGTCAGTCTCAGTAAGAAGCTGCAATCCCTGATAAAATCCTCCAAAGCTAGTTACAAAAACAAAACCACCACTGATTCTAAAGACAACCACAAAGCATTCTATAGCTATGTCAAGAATCTCAATGACAACACTCAGATCTGCTCTGAGTTACAGCACAATGGCAATAAATATACAGACCCAATTGATATTGCTAACATCCTGGCATATAGGTTCAGTGCTAACTTTACCCCCCCTCTCACCCCCTAAAGAGTCCATCTCTATACCGGAAGAATGCAAATTTCCTGTAATCAGGGCTGCACAGGTAAAAACCACAGTCTCCAAAGCCAAGAACACAGCATCCATGGGACCAGACAACATCCCAGGCTGCGTTCTACATGAACTACAGAACGAACTGGCACTCCACCTAAGTACCATGTTCAATCATAGCCTCACCTCAGGCTTTGTGGCGCACAGCAACCTATATCCCACTCCACAAGGGGGGGGAGCCACCACAGACCGCGGGAACTACCACCCCATTAGCCTGACGAGCCTGGTCTGCAAGGCCATGGAACGTATCATCATGGAACTTATAAACAAAGACACTGGTAATCTCCAAACTCTGGATCCCACCCAGTTCGGGTTTGTAAAAGGCAGATCATGTCTCCTAAACCTGATAGACTTCTTTGAAGCAGTCACCAAAGCCGTAGACAAGGGTAAGGTGGTTCACACAGCCTATCTAGATCTTGCCAAGGCTTTCAACACCATCCCCCACTCTGGAATTATAGATAAACTCACTAAACTAGGTATAAATCCCTATGTCACAAGATGGGTTGCCAACTGGCTCACTGACAGAACCCACACTGTGAAAGTAGCAGACTCCAACCGACTTCAAACAGTGACAAGTGGAGCACCACAGGTTCAGTCCTGGGTCCTCTCCTGTTTAGTATCTACTTCTGAAGTACAGGCTAACACAGAATGTCTTTTGCTAACGGTTTGTAGATGACTGCAAACTAGAGCCATAATCTAAACTCCTAACGATGTGGACATCCCAAAAGGTCGCCACTGAGACAGATGCCTGGTGTCAAAGCCATGGCCTCAAGCTCAATGCCAAAAGTGCATTGTCATCCCCTTTGGTAAAAACTCTGTACCCATGAACTACAACATAGGCGTAGTATACTAATAATGAAAGTGTGATAAGAGACCTTGGGACACAGTAGTCTCTCCTTTGATAATCACATCGCACAGTAGTCAGGGAAATCCTTCAAGAAAAATCTTTGATGATTGGATGGGAAATAGGAAATTCAACCCGATCACCTCTGTGGCTCTGCTCTGACAGTGGCACAGGAAAATAATTTTCTATGGTAAAAGCCAGGTACCTTTTTTGGCTGGACTTAGGAGTAGGCCTGCAGGGCTGATAGCCCAGTAACTACCTATGAACCTGACGCTGCCTTCTTGTGAGTAACCTGGAACAGCAACAACAGCTGGAAAAGTGTCATCTATGACTAAGGATTGTCAGACAGGAATTAGCCACTCAGGCAATACAGACAGAATGATAACAAAAGAAAACACACTATCATTCAGTTATTTGTCTACAGATAACAGTGGACTCAAGTAGAAATGCATACAGTTGTAAGGTAGAAAGAGAAATAAACTGCTTTAATCACCACAGTGCAAACTAATAAATCACCAACATGTAGCATGTAGTATGTATAGCAGGAAATGCATGAGAGCAGCACAAAATAAAATATGAAATTAAAGGAATGGATGAGTGTGTCATACCTCTCTACTGTCCAGATTTTTGCAGAATGCTCAAATTCTTCATCTGATAGCTGCCTGTTCTTCATAAAATTTGCAGTTTTCCTTACAAATCAATGAAGATTAAAAGCCAATCAAATAATGACATATTTGAGCTCAGACTTATCCTTCAGAAAATGCACGAGCAACACAAACTTGTGTCATTCTAAGCAGCTTTCTGAGTTTATATGAGCAATGTAGACTACAAACAAAAGGAAATGAAGACTATCTACTCATGTTTGCACCCTGTATTAGAGGAGGCATGTGCCTTTTACAGAGCTATTAGCAAGGCAAGAAACCATCACACTTGGCTAGTATTCAGAGATCAATTTGAACATGAAAAAAAGACTTTTCTAATTTTTCTTTGAAACTTGCATCTTTTAGATACTTTCTACAGAAGCTAGGGCATTTGTGTCATAAAATCATTGTAGTTAGCTAGCATTTAGAATTCAGCACAAAATAAAATATGAAATGAAATTAACTGAAAACTCTTGTTTACCAGTGCTTTAACTTTGCACTGCTCAGATGCTTTCCTGCAGGGTATTAGCAAGTCAGATCATAACATTCCTGAAAAGCTAGTTTCTCTGAGGATAAAAAGGACAGTTGAAACCAGGGTTGCCAGATTTCCAGACGCAGGTAGGGACAAATAAAAAAAAAAGAAGGTCTCACGTCAAAGTAAAGACCAAAAAAAAAAAAAAAAAAAAAAAAGGTCTTCTTCGGGCGGCAACACATGCGTGTCTGCATTAAAGAACTGGAGCTCACTTCCCTTGCCTGCCTGCAATAACGAGCATAGAACTTCGTGTTTAATGCATTGCAGTTCCGCAAGATTAAACACGCCCAGAAGCTCCATAAAGCTTATGTTTATTTTTGATTGGCTCGAGATACGTCGGCATATGGGCTGGTCGAAATCAGGCTAACACGGAGCTCTCAGTTTACGCGGAACACAAGAAGCCCATGAGTTCATAGCACACTTCTTGATTGTCCCGCATGCCAGGTATAATGGTCAATCAAAAAAAAAAAAACAAACAGTGGAGGCTGGCCGATTTAACTGCAGGCGGGACTCGGGATCAGGCTACTGATCTCGGGACAGTCCCGCCCAAATAGGGACGTCTGGCAACCCTGGTTGAAACTAATGAATGACTGAGGGCTGTTGTGAGTACAACTGCAATTTGAGAAGGAATCTGCCTAACGCCTCTGAAGGTTCCTGTAAGCACCCTCCCCCAACCCCTGCAGGCAAAGTTGGGACATGTCCAGAAAGCCAGACTGAAAATGTAAACAAAGATCAGAATCAAAACAAAAAATCCCTGGGATTGTATGACTTAGCTCACTGCCTTGAGTGATCAACCTAAGACACTGTATGAGTATGGCAGTCTCTCTTTTTTTTTTTTTCGTAGTATATACACATTACTCTATTTCATTGTCCCTGAATAAAAGCCTAATTTTCACAAATACCTGACATTTCAGAGATAGGACTGGAAAGCTGCCTGGTTAAGTGGCTTGCTCAGGGTGTCACTGTATGCAAATGGGAACAGATAATTCAACTAATGTACTGCTGAATGGCACTTGACAGTGCCACTTTTCTTTGAAATGTATGTAAACAATCACTTCCCATCATGTGTCTGTTTAACTGTGATATATAGGCTAAAGTTAAGGGATCTCTCTTTAAATAAGGATAAATGTATATATCAACAGATCAATGCTCACCACTAGGAAACAAGATACAATGCAGGTGGCAGCAACTAGGCAACTAACAAAACTAGGTAGAATTTCATGCATGCACTAATGCACCCATGGCTCTACACTCTCAGATCCACAAATCCACTCCTTAATTAATTTTTGAATTCCTCTTCAGTTCGTGTAAAATGCATTATTTCTAAACCATAGGCACATTATAGTAAGCAGTAACAGTTGGAAATAATGCCAACTATTATGAGTTCATTATAAGTGTTTCTTCTGATTGGTATGGCATTTAATTTCTGAATATGTGGTTGTTGCCTAATTTGGCCATCCTCCCTACACAAAGTCAACTTTTACTAGACCAGCCCAATTCACAACTGTATTTTAATCAAGACTTCTTGATGGAACTGCTGTAAGAGAATCCTCCACAGTGCACTGGCTTCAAAGTTTCCTCTCTGCAATCCCACACTCTGAAACTTTTCTCTTCAGTTCAAGTATTAGAGGGCAAGTGCACATCTTGCCATCACAAGACATGGCATCACCTACAAAGCCTTTTGAGAGTGATATTCCCACAGTGTCAGTTTTCTACTACCATGCACTAAGTGAGAACAAGCTGAAGTCCAAACATAACACACACAAGAATGCATAATATGTACTTGCCTAACTTGCAAGGAATTGCAGGTGTAGCTGTTGGATGGTAATGTTGTTAAGCACATGGGATGGCAGGAGCGTGAAATGTACCTGTGACAATTGGGAAGAGATGCAAAGGCTGCCAGCCTAGTCAAACAGTTAATTTGATATATATAATTCTGGCATTTGTAAATAAATGTAAAATACAGGCATGTTCCTTTTGAATGTAAAAGAACACTGCTAAAATGTGGAACTGGTAAAATATGTGACAACATTGCACCCCTCTACTGGCCCAGTGAAGCATGTTGTGACCCATTCATGTTAGAATTCGGCCCAGTGCATCTGGATGAAGGTTTCATGCCCATTGTTTTGCTAAGTTAAAGTTTATGACCAGAATTTACATGTGGAAGGTGCTTTTATTGCTCAGGTTTATCCTAGAGTACATTACAGATTTACAGATGTTATTGCAATATGCCACTCTAAAGTCAGCCATGACTATTAGTGATACTACTTAGGATTATAATATTGCACAGTAATAATTGACATCCTTTAATGGCCTTTTTAGTAGCTGATATTACTAGCTGGGTGGTGGCAGTAATTACTACTATATAGTCTGGGTAAATGGCACAGCTGAAGAATCTTGTGTCAGCCTTTACCAGGAATGCCTGTGCAGTTGTATAAATACTTATCTCAAAGTATGTGTCATGTGACAGCTACTTGACAGGGACATGAAGCACTGGTTGGACAGAGAGGGTACTGAGGTTCTAGCTTGCTCCAGCTAGGCTGAGACGTGGACCCTATAGCTGTGCCAAAGTTTGTGGGGAGTCTTATTGGGGACCTGCAGTGAGCAAAGGTTGAGCAACTAGTCCCAGACTCAGCCTTTTGCCAAAAGGGGGGGACGTCTTTTTTGGGGACCCT
>NW_025061239.1:0-2500 GCF_019279795.1 Protopterus annectens | reverse complement strand
GTGGCACATAGGTGTAAGTACAATAGTGTGTATGTTTGTAGGATGAAGCATTTTGAGGACTTTCTCACCCACAACACTTTCTTCTGCCCTACTTTACAGTCCTGCTGATGCCATTACCCTTAGAAGTACCTTTGGACAGCAGTCAGCCTTATAAGCACCATGGTGTGTGTAATAACTAAGTAACAGTATAGTATAGTATATATAACTAGATAGGCAAGGGTTTTACTCTCAGATGTGGCAAATGTGTGTTTGTGTGTGTTTGTGTGTGTGAAGGTGATTGCAAGTGTGTATGTGTGTAGAATAATGTATTGCTTGATGCCTTCCCAACAGTACGACTACATTTATACAATACTTCCTAGCGTTCTTGGTAAATCATCTTAGACATACCTTGCTACACTGTTAAACCCTATAGCTCAGGCTGGGTGGTAACTGTGTAAAACTGTGAGTATACATTACTAGGTGAACAGGGTTCAACATTTTAACTTGGTGGCATTACTGTGTGTGTGTGTGTGAGAATCACATCATCCCTGTGTGTGTGTGTTTGGAGGAGAATCATATCCTCTAGTGGTGTGATTAATACCATTTTGAGGCATCTACCACCCAGTACACATCCCATTTGCCCTACTCGACAAAGGCATGATGTCATTTACCTTAAGATGCACTAATGCCCATTCTAAACCCTCTAAGCTCTGTGGGGTGTGCACTAACTAATACTATAGTGAAAGTATTAGGTAGTGGTTTTCTGGGCATTCAAGCTGACAACTGCCATTGTGGTGTGTGTGTGTGAAGCATATCTCCTGTGGCTGTTGTAAGTGTGGTTATATATACCCATTTCTAGGCCTGTTGACCCCACCAGGGCATTGCTAAAGAGCCTGTCAATGGCATCTGCCTCAGTGCCATGTAACACTATGTACCCCATACCAGTCATCTGTACAGATGTACATGGGATATCTACATGTTTGCAACCTATATGTGGTCTGTGTCCCCTAACAATGAGCACTCCTGTGATATCATTGCCAAATATTTCACAGTTACTGTAGTGACACACATGCCAGCATCAGACATCATAGCTGACTGACACATCATGCTAAAACAAAGTCTGTCACTCTATCACTTGTGCAGGTTTGTAGGAGCAGTAGATGAGACAAATCACTATGTCTAGTGAGCTATCCCAGTATTCATGAAGACATTCACAAGATTACCTGTTGTATGAGTTTGTGTGTTATGTCCCAGGCATATAATCTATGTAGGCATGTCATGTGACGCAGCACTATATACATACAAGTGGATATGTAGAGTTACTATTTGTCCTTTGGCAACTGTGTATGTGTTTCTGTATGCATAGCCCTTGTGGTTGTCTTTAGGGTGTATATGTGATGGCTATATCATTTTGTGTGCCTCTTCCAACCTGTGAACTCTCCCAGATGTCATCCACCATACAACCACAGTTACAGAGTTTCTAACACCAGTACTGTGCATGGTGCATGCAATAGTCATATCACTGTACTGTACATTAATAAATGGGTAGGTCATCTACTCTGAGAAGTGTCACCTTCATGTGCATGTGTGTTTCAATACATGTCCTTATGCAGCGGTGTGTGTGTGTGTGTATCTATGTGTGTTTGTGTGTGTGTGTGTGTGTCTGTGTGTGTGTGTGTGTGTGTGTGTGTGTGTGTGTGTGTGTGTGTGTGTGTGTGTGTGTGTGTGTGTGTATGTGTGTGTGTGTGTGTGTGTGTGTGTGTGGCTAGGGTGTGTGTGTGTGTGTGTGTGTGTGTGTGTGTGTGTGTGTGTGTGTGTGTGTGTGTGTTTGTGTGTATGTATGTACAAGTGTGCATGTTTTTAGGCTCAAAATTATTTTGGTCATTCTCACCCTAGCTTTTCTCCAGTTCCTTCCCACTTTAGCAATCTATGTGGAGCATGTCATGTGACACAGCACTATAGTAAATACAAGTGGATATGTAGAGTTGCTATATGTCCTTTGGCAACTGTGTATGTGTTTCTGTATGCACAGCCCTTTTGGTTGTCTTTAGGATGTGTATGTGATGGCTATCTCATTTTGTGTGCCTCTTCCACCCTGTGAACTCACTGATCTCATTCACCAGCACCAAACACAGTTATAGTTTCAACACCAGCCTATATGGTGCGTACAATGGTCATATCATATTGTACATTAATAGGTCGGTGGGTGTCTCTGAAGTGTCACCTTCATGTGCATGTGTGTTTCAATACATGCCCTTGTAGCCGGTGTGTGTGTGTGTGTGTGTGTGTGTGTGTGTGTGTGTGTGTGTGTGTGTGTGTGTGTGTGTGTGTGTGTGTGTGTGTGTGTGTGGGTGTGTGTGGGTGTGTGTAGGTGTGTGTGGGTGTGGGTGTGTGTATATATGTATGTGTGTGTGTGTGTGTGTGTGTGTGTGTGTGTGTGTGTGTGTGTGTGTGTGTGTGTATCTTGATGTGTGTGTGTATGTGTGTGTGTGTGTGTGTGTGTGTGTGTGTGTGTGTGTGT
>NW_025061238.1:0-12039 GCF_019279795.1 Protopterus annectens | reverse complement strand
ACCCCCTTTGTCCTTTTTCTAATGATAGAATAGTTAGGAGGAATTATTTCAGAATCTTTTATATGGGATCTTAACCATGTTTCTGAGATGGATAGGATGTCAGGTTTATTATGTATGAGCCAGGCGTGGAGGTTTGGGATTTTGTTGACTATACTTTGGGAGTTTAAGGAAGTAAGTAGTATGGACTTGTCTGTATTAGTTGCGATGGGGGGGCCTGGGTTAGGATGGATATCACCTGATAATAGGTTCATAGGTTCATAGGTTCATACTAGGCTATCTGCCCAAGGGCATTTATAAGCCTAGCCTAGAGTTTTGTGGCTTTTGCCACCCCTTTATTTTGACTAGGTAACCAGATGTAGGATTGGGTTAGAGAGGTAATTGGACAGTTTAGTGAATAGATTAGGTTCTATTATGATTATGGAATATTTACTAGTTACTATGGGGGTAGAATGTTTGTGAAAGGTGATCAGTTTATATGGGAAAAATAGAAGATTTTTTATGGGAAATAGATGAGGAGAATTTGGGATGTGTGAGTTTGAGGGAGAAGAGGTAAGATGGTTAGTTACATGGAAAGGTTGTGAGTGGTAAGACTTAATGGGCTGGGTGAGCTAGTAAAGATAGGATAAATTAAGTAGAAGAGGTAGTAAAAGGGAGATGAGTGAGGGTTTAGGTAGCATGTTGAAATGAGGCTACTTACAAGAGAGATTTATGTGTAGAGGAGCTGGTAAGTTCTTAAATAGTGGAGAAAGAGTGGAGAGTTGTGTAAGGATGGGTGTTGAAGTAATAATGGAAGATAATTGTCTAGGGATAGTCTAGGAGAGGTGAGTGAGGGTAAATGTGGGCGGGAAATGTGTGTTCCCAGGTAGCAGGAGACTGATTGGTGTGGAATGGTAGTGGGTGTGGTTATGGGGTAATAAAGGTAGAGGTGCTGGGGGTGGGTGGAATTTGGGGGCAGGGTATGGGGAGCGGAGTGAGCCCGCAGGGCAAACGGAGAGGGAAGAACCAAGGAGGGGCAGGAGAGGATCGAGAACCTATCAGTGGAGTGTTGATTGCTTAAGGGTAAGTGGAGGGAACCTGGAATTAGTAGGTTAGAGTGGACTATAATGTTTGAGGAGAGAGAGAGAGAGAGAGAGAGATGACTATAATGTTTTTGGAGAGAGAGAGAAAAAGAAAAAAGTTAAAAGCGTAGAGATTGTACAAGAAGTAAGTGAATTAAAGTCAAAGGTAGTGGGGAGAGGATGCCACCTAGTGGACAAATTCTGAAGTGCACCTAGACCACCAGGGCAGTCCCTGGACTAGATTGGACTGAAGAGAGAAAGGAGCAAGAGTGGAACAGGGAATTAGATGAGGAGGAAGAAGAGAGATGCAAAAATAAGAAAGGTTTAGGCTGCTGGCTTTCCTGGCAGGGAGCATACTTAACCACCTAGCAGGGCATAAAACTATAGTAGTTCAAGGCTTAACAGCAAATTCACATACTTCCTTGGAGTCTTCTGTGAGAAGCTTGGTTAAATTTCCAAGAGGGGGTGAGGCAGCAGAGTTTGTTATAGTTGGCTGGGCAATTGGCTGAGCTTGTAGTAAAATTTTGGGATTGAGTATAAGTTTAATGCTAGAAAACCATGCTTCTGCCAGAGTAAATTTGTGTTGTGTTATTTGAAGTTTGCTTAAGGTTGGGGCGGAGCATATAATAGTAGTGTCATCAGTATGTTGTACTATAGAGGCAGAGGGAGAGAATGCAGCTATCTGATATGTAAATATGGATAATAGTAAAGGACCAAGAATGGAACCTTGAGGGACTCCTATGGATACAGGTAGAAGGGAGGATAGTTGGTCCTGCCAAAGAACTGCTTGTTGTCGGCCTGATAAATAGTTGTTGAACCATGATATAGTGAGGGAGTTTAGGTTAAGGGTAGATAAAAGTTTTGAGAAGCATGCTGTGGTTGACCATATTAAAGGATTTAGGTAAGTCTAAGAATACAGAGGATACGAAAAGTCCATTGTTTCTATTGGTGTTGACTATGTTGATATATGACAGTAGTCTGTTGTGTTTCTATGGGAGGATCGAAACCCATGTTGAAATGATGATATAAGGTTATTTTTAAGAGGTATTGCATTACATACAAACAAATGTTTCAAGCACGGGCATTAAAGCCCTTCTAGCTTGCCAATATGCCAAAACACTTGTTCCCATAATAAATGGCCAGGCTGTTCTTAAAAATATCTAAAGTAGTACTTGCTTTAATGTAATTTGGTAGTCTGTTTCAAGCATCAGCTACTCTGTCAGAGAACCAGTTAGTACACTTCTCATTCCTATAGAATCTTCTGCATAGGTTATCTGACGATTCTCTAGTACTTTTTGATAACCCCCAAACATTCCCAGAGATAGTTGTCCCTAAATGCCCTATATACCTGAATAAGATCTCCTCTTAAATATCTGTATGAGACACTGCACAATTTCAGATATTTTAGTTTTTTCATAATAACTTAGATTTTCATATCCATGGATGCCCTTAGTATATTTCCGCTGTACTCTTTCCGGTTTATTCATGCTTGTTTTCCTATAGGGTTTCCATATTGTTATTCCATACTCAAGTTTGGGTCTAATGTAACTAACAAACAACAACTTCATTATGTTTGATTTCCTAGACTTTATAAATATTTTTATATAACCTATAGTTCTGTAACTATCATTAGCCAATTGGTTGATATGATTAAAAAAACTTATAGCTGAATCTACCCATATACCCAGGTCTTTAAATGAGTCTACAGGTTCAATCACCGTGTGCTGTATTAAATATTCACCTTTCAGTTTATGTCTCCCAAATCTCATATGCTTAGTTTTTGATGTATTTATCAACATATTATTCCCCTGTGCCCAAATGGTCAATTTAGTCAAATTATTTTGCAGACATGCCTTATCTTTAACACTTGTAATCAGTTTACCCAATTTCATGTCGTCAGCATATAGACTGTAGAACACTTTAGATGAAAAAGTAAGGTCTGAAAGATACAGTCTAAACAAGTAATGGCCTAGTACAGAGCCCTGTGGGACACCTTGACTGTAACCAAGGATTTCACCTATCCAGTTGGTGTGTGATACTTGCCATGTCCGATTTGTAAGCCATGCAGCTATCCATCCTATCAACAGTACATCAATACCTAGTTGTACTAATTTATTGAGTGCATGACCCTGTCAAATGCTGAAGTTAAATCTATGTAAATCACATCACAGCACAATTTTTCATTCATAGCTGTTATTATATTGTTATAGAACATCATGTTACAGGTGGTAATAGATCTATTTTCAACATATGCACGCTGATATATGGTTTCAAGTCCCAGCCTATCCAGTTCTGACAATAACTTATCCAGTATTACCTTCTCCATTATTTTTCCACAACATGAAAGTAGACTTAAGGGTCTATATGATTCTGGGTTTGTCCTACTCCCCTTTCCCTTAAAGACAGGTTTAATAAGTGCATGTCTCCAATCTTGAGGAACCGCCCCATATTTATATGACCTAGTGAATAATAGATGTAATGGCAGTGTAAGTTCTTGCTCAAGTGTTCCCAGGTCATTGTTACTTATTCCGTTTCCTCCCTGCACTTTGTTTGGATCCAGTTTGCACAGTTCTTTACAATATAATCTAATTTGATTCCAGTATCTGGGGTTACCTGGATGTCACTAGGGCAACTTACCACCCCTTTTGTAGAGCCAAACTGTTTTGCATAAGATTTTGTATATATATCTATAATCTGTTGTGTCTGAGAATAAATTTTAGAATCTGCACAGTTTATCAATTTGTGTATCTTTACTCCTGCCACATCTTATGTATCTATAAAAGGTTTCCTATTATGCCCAATAACTTTATATAAATTTTCTTCAATTTTTTCTTGATATTGTCTAACACTATGCTTAATCTGTTTGTCCAGTTCGATAATTTCAGTTTTCAAAGTTGTAGTTCGACCTCTCTTCCATTTCTTATATTTTTTTGTCTCTCACCTTAAACAGGTATGTTGTTCTTATGGAAGTATACCCCCCTGATGTTGCGTGTCTAGATCCTGGAGTTACACATGATTTTGACTTTTTGCACTCAAACAATTTCTCTTTCAAAACTTTCCACATTCCACTGCGTTTTTTCCACTGAACACCTCACTCCAGTTAGTTTTATATAGTAACTGTTTTGCTTCCCTATAATCTGTAATTAACGTTCTGTGCATTGGCTTAGATTTCAGTTTGGCAGAATTATCTAGCAACAAATTAACCTTTATGACCCCATGATCACTGCACATCAATGGTGTTAAAACTTGACTTGAAGTTACAGTAATTTCTTTGGGAGCACAAACAATATCTAGTATATTCCATCCCCTGGTAGGTTTTTTTACAGTCTGAAGCATTTGTTGTTCCTGAATATACTCTGTGAAGAATTTATTTACTAACGTTGTTGAATCAATATTATTCCAGTCTGTTTCTGGTAAATTTAAGTCCCCAGCTAATATTATTCTTCTCTCCTGTATTTCATGTAAGACATGTATGAATTCCTCTAGGTCATCTGCACTTGACTTTGGTGGTCTGTACACTCCAACAATTGTTATATGATCTTCGTGTTTCACTGTTGCAGTCATTACACTTGGGTTATCCTGCTGGCAGGCTACTCTCAGTCGGCCTGAATTCCAAAGTCTAGGTCCGGCGTCAGTTGCTGTTGCCTCTTCCCTGATGTCAGTGCGCCAGGGGTATAAAAGATGCAGCCGATGCCATTTTCTTCAGTCTTTCTTGCCGCACGGTGCCCGAAGCATAAGCAGTTCGCAAGTGCCGGTCGGCCGACTCCTGAGATTCTTGTGTTCGAATTTCAGATCCGAAGTCTTCATTAAAAGCTAAGTACCCCATTGGGGAAACTTTTTTCTGGCTCCAGACTGATGTCAGAAAAAGTTAATAATTGTATTTCTTGTGGGAAGCAAATACCTCATAAGGACTTTCATTCTTACTGTATTCCTTGCCTAGGCCCTGACCACGACGTTGCTAGTTGTTGGTTTTGTGCTAGATTTACCCAACACACTATTAAGCATCAGTACGATTTTGCATTACATTATTTTGGCAGAAGATTTAATTATACGATGTTGTTGGATAGCCATCCGACTACCGGAATTCACAAGAAACGCAAAGAAAAACAAAAGGACAGGCATCCGAGGTCCAAAACCGACAACGAGGCTTCTTCTAAGCCAGTCGCCGGTTCGCTGGTTCTCAGTGAGGTGCCTTCAAAGCCCCTGACACCCGCTACTTTAGACCCGCAGGCTGCTACCGACTCCCACGTGGAGTCACCTAGGCCGCTGGAAGCTCAAGGTATTGGACCTTCGGAGATTATTCCCTCAGATGGGTCCGGAGCCACTGAGCAGGCATCGGCTTCTGAGGGTGTTTTCAAACCAACTCAATTATACATTAAAACGACTTCAGCTTCAAAGGCAAAGACTAAAGCACCCTTAAAGACAAAAAAACAAGTACAACAGTCTCATGGACAGGCCTCCATGCCCAAAAAACAGATGCTCAAAATGGCCGAAGACTTAATTACTTTGATCAGGGGTTCTATCCCCACCTGATAAAAGGCCTAGGCAAGAGACACAATATGAATCTTCAGATCAGGTTTCCATTTCATCTGATTCCTCTTCTGATCAGGAATACTCTCTTCCTCCCTATGAGGATTTTGATGCTGAAGAATCTATCCCTTCAGCCTCTCCTCCTGAGGATTACTGTTTTGGGGAAACCTTGCATACCATGAGGGAGCATTTCCACTGGGAGAGCCAAGATTTTTCATAATCTAAGAAAAGGCTCAGAGACTTCCTTTTACTATCACAACACAGGCCCCTAGCTGTTCCACCTGTGTTAGACATTGTTGATGATGTATTTTCAAAGTCCAGTCTGACCCCTGACTCCTTACCTCCAGCTCCTGTTAAGCCGGACAGGTACTACAGGGTTCCTGACTCTCATAAATTCCTTTTCAAAAACCCTGCTGCTGACCCAGAAACTATTTCTCAGGGTCCCAAAGGGGTCAAGGCTTCCGCTGCAAAAAACCCTATCCCCTCTGACAGGGATTCTAGGGCATTGGACAGATGGGGAAAAAAGATTTATACTTCCGCTACCTTGGCTGTAAGGGCTTTAAACTGTCAGTTTCATATGCTCAAATATCAGCAATATATTATGTCACTGCTTAAACAGAAAATGTTGACAAATTCTGAATGTGCAGAAAACAAAAAAATGCAGGATTTATTGCATGCAGCTGAACAAGTTGGAAAGCATACTTTGGAATGTGGTTTTGATTCTTTGAAGGCCTCCTGCAGAGCCGCTGTTACGGGTTCTGTCATCAGGAATCATGCTTGGTTAAAGGAACGTCTGCCTGATCATGTCAAAGCAAAATTATTAGATGCCCCATTACATCATGATGCTTTGTGTGGTGTTAAAGTAGAAGAGGTGTTAAAGAAAACGGAGGGCAAAGCTAAATCTATGCAAACGGTTAAGGATTTCTTACAGGTTGAGCCTCCAAGATTTAGCAGACACTGGCCTACAAATAACTGGTCCTTTCCAGTGTCAGACAGACCACAAAGGGGCAGATACAGAAGCCCAAGAGGCAGATCCCAGCCCCAAGGTTCGTACAGGTCTAAACAATGGGGCGCTTCTACCTCCAAAAGTGGAGAAGACAAATCACAGCCATACAGGAAACAGTCCCAATGACTTCCCCCTGCCTGCACCAAGCACTTATCTTCTGGCAGCACCTTTAGGGGGAAAACTAGAACTTTTTTCTCAAAACTGGCACATAACCCAGGACAAATGGGTCCTAGACATAGTGTCACAAGACTACAACTTTCACTTCCATACCTTGCCAAGGACAAATGGTTTGCCAGACCTGCCAAAACATCAGTGGGCAGAGGCACAAAAGCAAGTCTCATCCCTCATGGACATGAGGGCCATTCAACAAGTACCAGAGCAAGAGCAGGGACAAGGATTTTATTCAAGACTGTTCTTGGTGCCAAGAAAGAACAAGACCTGGAGACCAATAATGGACCTATCTATTTTAAACACATTTCTGGATATACCAAAATTCAAAATGTTGACTCTACAGCAACTTCTGCCCATGCTGAGCAAGAAGGCTTGGCTTGTGACTTTAGACCTAAAAGAGGCATACCTGCATGTCCCAGTCAGACAAACATGCAGAAGATACCTCAGATTCAAAGCTGGCTCAATGCACTACCAATTCTCTGCACTGCCCTTTGGCTTATCTACTGCGCCCAGGGTCTCCACAAAGTGCCTGGCACCAGTAATTGCATTCTGCAGACAGAGGAATACAAATATATCCTTACTTGGACGACTGCCTCATTCAAGCAGAGAACAAGGACATTCTACTACAACATCTGGCGTTTGTAAAGAGATTTCTAACCGGCCTAGGATACACAGTCAACGAAAAGAAATCAAAACTAGTACCCTCTCAAGAGACAATATTCCTGGGTGCAAGCTTAAATACAACTGCCCAGATGGCTTATCTCACGCCAGACAAACAAAGGCAACTGACTGCCTATTCCAACCTGTTGTCAACAAAGGCCCAGTTATCTGCAAGAAAAATTCTGCAGGCTTTGGGCTTCATGGCATCCTGCATTCTACTAATTCCATATGCGAGATTGCATATGAGGAAACTTTAATGGTACCTAAAAAGTGTTTGGACTCAACATTGCCACAGCCTGGAAACAATAATTACTCTCATTCCCTGCCTGCAACAGGAGTTTCGTTGGTGGGCGAAGGCTTGTCACCAGAACAAGGGACAGCCATTCACTTTACCCCGAGCCAGGCAGACATTAGCAACGGATGCATCAGATTATGCCTGGGGGGCCCACATGGCAGGAAGATGTATTCAAGGCACATGGTCTGCAAACCAAATGCATCTACATATCAATCAAAAAAGATGCTAACTGTTCAGAATCCCCTGACAGCCTTCAAGGACCTACTTCATCTGGGACAACTACTGATAAAGACAGACAACACCACGGTCATGTGGTATATAAACAAGCAGGGATGCACTCATTCTTACCCCCTTTGCAGACTAGCTATGACTTTGTGGGACACAGCATTGACTTATCAAGTACATCTGCAGGCACAATTCCTGCCAGGAAAGACAAATACTCTGGCAGATGAACTAAACAGAAACCTCATGGATCCCCATGAGTGGAAATTGGATCCACAAGTCTTCAGCATGATAACAAGGAAGTGGGGATGCCTGGATATAGATCTATTTGCCTCTCCTCACAACTATTAACTAAAAAGATTCTGCACAAGGACCTATCACAGACAAGCATGGAAAGTGGACGCCCTATCTTTCAGCTGGAAAAGCTTAGCAGTATATGCCTTTCCTCCACTGCCTCTCCTCCCCAAGGTACTCCTAAAGGTCAGACAAGAGAAGCCAAAGATGATACTGATTGCCCCAGACTGGCCCCGCCAGCACAAGTATCCAATCCTAAGGAACTTGTCTCAATGCCCGGCTTAGACCTTGCCTCAAATACCTCATCTACTATCCCAACAAAACAATCAGATCCTGCACAGCCAACTAAAGACCTTAAATCTGGCAGCATGGCGGATAATGTAGTGATACAAAATGCGCCTCTCACTAAAGCTGTAATGGATGTCATTTTGGAGGCCAGAAGGCCTAGTACCAGAAAATCTTACACTGGAAAATGGAAGAGATTCTGTGTTTGGAACCAGGCACAAGGAATTGACACAACCGTACCAAATATTCCTCAGATTTTGCAATACTTAACTGAGATGCTGGACAAAGGCCTATCCTTTTCATCAATTAAAATTCATGCCTCTGCCATTTCGGCTCATTACAATACAGAGCCACCAATCTTTTCACATCCCTTGTTAAGGCAGTACCTCAGAGGAGCCAAAAAACTTAAGGCCTCCAAGGAGATCACCAATACCTGCATGGGACCTCAATTATGTTTTGGAAAAACTCACCCTGCCTCCTTTTGAGCCAGCCGCTACAGCTGATATAAACTTTTTATCTTGGAAAACAGCTCTGCTCCTAACAATAACCGCTGCAAGATGAGTCTCAGAGCTACAGGCACTCATGGCTGTGGAACCTTTTATCATTTTTTATCCAGACAGGGTTTCTCTGAGGACAAACCCGACATTTATACCTAAGGTAGTGTCCAGTGTGGCCCTTAACCAAACTATTCATCTGCCTACTTTTTATCCAAACCCACAGAATAAGGGGGAGAGAATTCTGCATTCTTTGGACATACACAGACAGCTATGCTTCTACTTGAACAGAACCAAAGCTTTCAGAAAGACAGAGCAACTACTAGTGGCATATGCTGCAGGATCACAAGGAAAGGCTATCTCAGCAGACTATTTCAAAGTGGATAGGCCACTGCTTTCGTTTCTGCTATTCACAACATGGCAAGCCAGTGCCTAAGGGCATTAGGCCGCATTCAACCAGAGCAGCAAATAAAACTGCCACTGAAAGAGCCAGCAGCCTTCCTCAGGGAGTACCAACCAAAGACATTTTAGAGGCTGCTACCTGGAGTTCAGTGCACACCTTTACAAAGCACTATCATTTACCACTCTACTCTAAATCCAGGGCAGGTTTTGCCACTGCAGTTCTGCAGGGCCTCATAGCCGCTCCTAATGCTATTTAGCTTCAGCCTCCCAACCATAGCTTTGGGATTCAACCCAAGTGTAATAACTGCAACAATGAAACACGAAGAACATAGTACAGTTGTGTACACTTACCATAAATGTAGATTTTCGAGTGTATTCGCTGTTGCAGTCCAGGTTATCCACCATCCCCCATATCTTTGCTGCTACTTATCTGCACTTCTCTAGTCTATACAACCTATGTGGTGTATTTGCTTGTAGATGAAGGTATTATATATTTTGGTTCATGCATGTTTTATTGGCATATTTTTAGCCTACCCTTTTGGAGGCACCTGACATCTGGGGCAAGAAAAACTGAAGAAAATGGCATTGGCTGCATCTTTTATACCCCTGGTGCACTGACGTCAGGGAAGAGGTGACAGCAACTGACGCCCGACCTACACTTCGGAATTCAGGCCGACTGAGGGTAGCCTGCCAGCAGGGTAACCCAAGTGTAATGACTGCAACAGTGAATACACTTGACCATCTACATTTATGGTAAGTGTACACAACTGTACTTTCCAGGGTTGTCTTTATTGTCACAGTTACACAGTCTATAGTATTGAACATGTAATAATCACAAGTCTCATAGCTATCTTTAATCCCTATAATAACACCTCCACCTGATTTTTTCTAAGAATGTCTGTTACAGTAAAAACATTTATACCCTGACAGAACTGGTTTCCAGTCATTGTTCTTTAACCATGTTTCACAGACTATAACAACCTCAATCTTGTGGGAACGTAGCAAATTTTATAATAAAAAAACTTTTATTATTAATGCTCCTAGCATTAACAACCATCAGAGATGCATCAAATGTTGCTATCAGTGAACTGTTACATTTTTGACCTGGCAAAAATCCTGGCTAGTGTTTGTCAAATATTGCAAAATATCTGCTGCAAAAATTCTCTTCCCTGATCTAGACAAATGCACACCATCCTGTCTGAACACGTGTGCCCAAAAGAAGGCTTGGATGTTCTACACATTTCCATTTTTTAAAACAGGACATTTTTTTCATGTAGGTGTTTATCCAAAAAATCTTTTCATTCACAGTGACCTGACTACTATCCTTTCTTCAGGTGATTTGAAAATATGTCCCTAACACCAGTACAAGCTGTGCTACTTCTACGGAGGGCTGTCAGTTCCCGACTAACGAGTCCAATCTTTGCTGGTGACATCTCATTTGTACCAACATGAATAAAAACAGATCCATACTTCCTTACATTAAAGGACGTTTGACATTTCACATCTTCTATTTTTGCTCTTGTAGGCATATAACACTTCTCAGTGTTCATTGCTCATCTCTGCAGATATAAGTATCAAAGGTTCCTCTAATAACTGAATCTCCGGAATTATCTTTTGCTGACCATTTCTGGAAGAATATGCAGCTTGTAATACAGTCATTTCTGCTCTATCCCAATTGTTATGAAGGATAGATCTTTGTCACCATTAGTCTTATTAAATTTCCACTGTTTTTCTTTGCATATGAAATTCTCATCCACCTGGCATTGTGGAAATCCCACAGCTTGAGCCATGGGTCACTACATCTGTCTTTCTCTTCTTTTTTCTTACAGTAATGTTCTTCAGTTCTTCCACGTTCATTTTTGATTTCTTCCTTTTCACCTGCCCCTTACCTCTTTTTTCTACCTTTTCTATTGGAGGTGATGCCTTTTCTGTAGACTTGAGTGTTTTCTGATAGACACGGATGGCCTGTTCTTCTGTCACCAGTGTGTTACATAACAAGCGGAATCATTTTACTCGTATTCTCTTTCCTTTACAGTCATTAGGTTTCTTTTTTTCTTCCCTTATTTGTTGAGAACTTCTTCCTTTCTTTCTTTTTTGTTTCCTTCTAAATGGCAAACTTTGGATCGTCAATGGGTGCAGTGGTATATCAATTCCACTGTAGATTTTTTAGGGGCCTCATCATCATTTCATTAGGAGTTGGGCTAACTGTTCTTTGAAAATAGATGCATCATTTCCTAAATCTGTTCTATTTGTTCATATGACTAACATTGGGTTGAGATCCATCGTCCAGTCATTAATGTACTGATTTTAACAGTTCTCCAAGCCATGCAGATTGCACATGTGCAATCATCATCAAAGTCGAAGTTTGCTTCTAATAGTGGTTAAGCCAAATTATCCAACTTTGTACCGTGGAACAAAAGATCACCAGTATTATCATGCACCAATGCCTTTAAATGATAGCATTTATTACAGTGTACAAGATACTTGTGCATTAGCAAATCATTAATTGTATACTCATTTAAAGGAATCCATATTCAGCTTTAATTGAAATAAAATATTGCAAAGAAAAAAAAAATTACTAAGTCAGTAGCAAAAGAATTAAAAAGAACTTAATCAACCCTT
>NW_025061237.1:0-7798 GCF_019279795.1 Protopterus annectens | reverse complement strand
CCCTGATCTAGATGTAGATCCAGCTAACTTGATTAGGTGGAGCTATATAAAATGTTTTCTAACCACTTACAGCCCACGTGGTTTGTCAAATGAGAGACTGATATCAACTTGAGTCCCCAGGTTCCTAATTACTTCTTCCATTAGTAATGGATTTACCACCTATGTGGTGAATTTGTGGGCACTGTTTTTTGCCAAAGAGGCATGACTATACACTTTTTGGCGTTTGGCTTGAGGGCCATGGCTCTGGCACCAGTTGTCTGTTTCTATGAGGCCCTTTTGCTTAGGGATGCTTGTGGCCGGCTGGAACGAGAGTCGAATTATGGTGCCCAGTTTGCAGTCATCTGTGAACTTGGTCAATACAAAAATCCTTCTGTAGTAGCCTGTACCTCCGAGGAAATATATACCGAACAAAGAGAGGTGCCAGGACTGGAGCTTGTGGGATGCCACTTGTAACTGATTTGGAGTCTGAGCATGGCTCCAGCAATTCTAACCATGTGGGTTCTGTCAGCCTTGAGCCAGTTTGCAACCCATCCTAGTGACATAGGGGTTTATAATATTTAAGCTGGTAAGGCTTATTTACTCTAATGCCCGAGTGGGAGTGTTAATATGTCGAGAAAGGCTTTTTGCAAGAGTCAGGTAGGCTGTGTGGACCACCTTCCCCTCATCAATGGCCTTGGTGACTGTTTCAAAGAAATCAACAAAGGTTTAAGAGGCAGGATCTGCCCTTAACAAAGAATCGAACTGGGTAGGATCCAGTGTCACCTTGCCAGGTCCCCAATATCTTTATTTATGAGGTCCATGATGATCCTTTCTATAGCGCTTGCAGACCAAGCTAGTCAGGCTTATGGGAAATGATAGTTTCCGGGATCCGTTGAGGCACCACCTTTGTGGGAGAGGGACCACTGTTGCTGTATGCCACTCTTTGGGTACATATCCTGTAGTAAGGCTGAGATTAGAACCCAGCAAAGTTTTATGTTTTGGGGTTTTAGTTCTTCTTGGAGTTCATGTGGGCGCAGCCTATGGCACAAATCTGGTCCCATTGATGCTGTGTTTTTTTGCTTTTGGAGAGAAGTGGCTCTTACCTGAGCATCTGAGGATGTCAGGGGCAGCACTCTGCTGAGATAGATATTTGCCCTTTTTGGTGGGAAGGGAGGAAGTTTGTGCTGAACCTGTCAGCTAGGATGTTGGTAATGTCTGTGGGTTTGGTGTATTTTTTGTCATTTTGGACTAATTCTGAGTATATCTGGGAAATCCCACCCAGATTCCTAACATAACTAAAGAAAGCCTTGTGATTATCCTTAGTGTCCTGTGCAATTTCTTTCTCGAAGCTGGCCTTAGATGATTTTATGAGTGCCCATAAATTTTTGCTAATACTGATCAGAGATGCCTTCCCTTTTTGGGATTTTGCTCTATCATGTAGTAGCTTCCTCCTTCTATTGTATATTTTGTTTATGGCTAGGGTCCACCAGATAGGTTGCCTAACTTTGGAGGATTGGGTCTTGGTTTTATTTGGGATTGAATGAACCATGCATTCCTGAAGGTATTCATAGAATGCATTTATAAAGGATTCTGTGGTCTGGCCGTATTTTCCACAGGCCTGGGGGCTTTGAAGGATTCCACCTCGGTTTTGAGGAGTGTGAAATTTGCTTTAGAGAAGTTTTTCACTGTGGTTTTCTGGGCAGGGGCAGGGGTCGGGATGTGAATATCTAGTGAGTTTAGTTTATGGTCTGATCTTACCAGTGAGGGATACACTTCTGGTCTGGAGCATAGAGTCCCCATGTTGGTGATGATCCAGGTCAGTATGTTTTCCCTCTCTTGTGGGAGTGGCAACAAGTTGCTCCATAGCATTTGAGTTTATAAATTCTAGGAACCTTTGGGCTAGGGTGTTGGAGCTAGAGTAATGCTCCCCAGTCTATGTTAGGGTAGTTAAGAAATCACGCCCAATATAATGGTGTTTGGAGAGACCAGCTTCATATCTTCCAGTGTTCTCAGGAGAGGCCGTGTAAGTTCCTGGGTTTGGGAGGAGTGGTGTGTAGCAGGCTATAAACTGGAAGGCAGTTTACACCCACTGTTAGTTGCACATGGATAATCTCTGATGCTTCATGCTGTGCCCACCAACCTGGAGGTGTGGAGTATCTTTGTGAATATTAAATACTCCCCCTCGCTTTTATGGTTCGGTCCAAGTTTTGGGGGCGAAAAACATGGTATAGGTATAACCTGGTAGTGCTGGGGTGCTCTCGGGAGCCTTGAACCAGGTTTTGTTACTACACAGATCGATGTTCTCCATGCTAAGGAGAGTTTGAGTCTTTGTGCATCTTGAGGTTTAGACTTCTGGTGTTGAGTAGCATTACTCTTAGTTTCTTATCCCTTGTGATACCTATGGAGGTGGGTTTGTCTTTTTTGAGCCTTGCCTAAAAGGAAGGCACTATATAAATTAGCAAAGGAGCCTTTTCCAATATCCTGAAATCCCAGGGGTGACAGGTGCAGAAGAAGCCATCCCTAGTGAAGCATCATGGCTTGTCGGGCATGTCATCCCAGGCAGACAGGCATTGGATCCCCTTTGAATGACACCAATACTTAGGATGATTGTTGGAATTGATCATCTTGTCTTCATATTGTGACATCATTCTTGGGTGAGGAGTAAGATGCTACTCAAGGTCAGGGTCATACCCGAAGCCTGGCAGGCTACATGCTCAGAGAGCTCCTCTATGTCTCTTTTCATGCTTAGTCCAGGGAGGTATGTCTCAAGGTCATTCACACCAGCATGGACAATGACTGAGTCATAATTTGGCACTTGCCTTGGGTGACCTGAGTGCTTGTCAGTTACCCTGTGGCGGATCTAGCACCCAAAAGGCAGCTCACCGTGACCTTCTCATTGTTCAGCCTGGTGAGTGGGACGTCAGTGTGCCTAATGATAGAGTCATCTATTACAAGTGCATCAGGTGTATTGTTTAGCCTTAAGGGCTGTAACTGCTCGGCACTCTGGCTTTGTGAGCTATGTGTTGCACGTGTTTTGTTTTGGGGTAGTGGTTGCTTGGGTGTCTGCTTTGGAGGTCTCTGCCACTTAGGCAGATTTTTATTTAGAGCCTCCGAGTATGTTTTTGTGTGTTTATGTGTTTGGTCTGCTGTCGTGGTGGGTCTATGTGAGACTGGAATTGTAGTGAGTGTGGTTTCCTTCTCCTCCTGACTGGTTATACCAGTACTGAGTTGAGAGAGCTTAGCCTCCAGTTTGGCTATATGGTTGCATCTCTCACATGTGTTGGAATTTGTTGGGAGGAGGAGAGGGTTGTCTATGCATACATGAGGCCCGAGTTGTATGCCTAAGATTCCCAGATTCACCAGCTTCTTACCGGGAGAGAAGATTGACAACTGACTTTTGGACATGCTGGAATAGTATTGGAAATTCCTTTATAATTGAAAAAAAGGGCCAACGGGGAACAAAGTACTCAAGGGGAGTTTGTGAGGGTGTAGTGCTTTTAATTTTTTAGTGCTGACTTATATAATTTCTTTAGTGAGCAAGTGCCAGGCTTTTAGAGGTGGGAATAGGGTGTTTATTATGAGAGCTAGATCAGTTCTAAGGGAAAAAGTGAAGAGCAGACTTTGTGGAGCCGAGAATGGTTTAAACCCAATTAAATGGCGCTGCCCAATGCTGCGCTATACGCAAAATCCCATAAAGCCGTGCTAAAGCGGGTTTTATAAAGGGGGACTTGAAAGAGCTAGAAATTGGCCAAAAACAGCCAATAGACTACCAGATTCTTGTGCTGGGAACACTCATCCAGGGATAGATAGGCTGCTCCAAGCTCCCCACTGCCACTGGTGAACAAAGAAGCCTCCCTTTATCCAAAAGAGAAAGGAATGGGCAACACAGGAACTTTTCAAAAGTCCAGAATACAGAAACACCTGTATTTGGACTACTCTAGAATCAGGAAAGATGGAAACAAAAAGGAACATTTTTTTTTCTTTTTAGCAACAAACAGCAGGAAAATGCAATAAATATGTAACACAGGCTAGCGCACTTGAGTGTGTAGCCTCAACAGGTAAATGCAACAAGTACAGGACAAAACTTTAAAAGAGTGCAGGGTTGCAAAACTTTAAACAGTTTAAAACAGTTCAAGAAGCAGAAATACTTGCAGTTTAGCTAGATCGGACAGTCGCCCAGGTAGTAGCAGGAAAACAAACACTTTTCTCATGTTAGCAGTCACTCTTTTAGCCTCTCTGCTGCTAGCACCACTCTGCAGGACCACAAGGAGCTTGGCTGAGTAGTAACAAGCGCAAAAACCGCGCCAAAGTGGGTTTTATACAGGAGGACCTGAAAGAGGTAGAAATTGGCCCAAAACAGCCAATAGACTGCCAGAATCTTGTGCTGGGAACACTCCTCCAGGGATAGATAGGCTGCTCCAAGCTCCCCACTGCCACTGGTGAACAAAGAAGCCTCCCTTTATCCAAGAAAGGAAATGGACAACACAGGAACTTTCCAAAAGTCCAGAATACAGCAAAGCCTGTATTTGGACTACTCTAGGTCTGGAAAGATGGGAAACAAGGATCATTTATTAATTTTTTTTCTGTTTTGCAACAAACAGCAGGAAAGTGCAATAAATATGTAACACAGGCTAACTCACTTGAGTGTGTAGCCTCAACAGGTAAATGCAACAAACAGGGCAAACTTTAAAAGTGCAGGTGAAAAAACAACTTTAAACAGTTTAAAACAGTTCAAGAAGCAGAAATACTTGCAGTTTAGCTAGATTGAACAGTCACCCAGGTTAATGCAGGAAAAAACTTTTATCAGGTTAGCAGTCGCTCTTGCCAGCCTCTCCAGCTGCTACAACACCACTCTGCCAGGACCACAAGGAGCTTGGCTGAGTAGTAATAAGTGCACAACCCGCGCCAAAGCGGGTTTCATACAGGGGGACTTGAAAGAGCTAGAAATTAGCCCAAAACAGCCAATAGACTACCAGATTCTTGTGCTGGGAACACTCCTCCAGGGATAGATAGGCTGCTCTAAGCTCCACACTGTCACTAGCGAACAAAGAAGCTTCCCTTTATCCAAGAAAGGAAATGGGCAACACAGGAACTTTCCAAAAGTCCAAAATACAGCAAAGCCTGTATTTGGACTACTTTAGAGTCAGGAAAAGATGAGGAAACAAGGATATTTTATTTTTCTTTTTTGCAACAAACAGCAGAAAAATGCAATAAATATATAACACAGGCTAAGCTGTACTTACTTAGGCGCAGGTGTGTAGCCTCAACAGAATGCATCACAACAAACAGGACAAACTTTAAATTACAAGCGCAAAAGCACGCTAAAGCTGCCTTTAAAGCAGGGGGATAGAAAGAGATAGGAAGTGGCCCAAAACGGCCAATAAGCTACAGGTCACTGGGCTGGAACCACTTCTCAAGGGACAGATAGACTGCTCAAAGCTCCCCACTCTCACTGGTGAGCAAAGAAGCTTCCTCCTATCCAAATAAGGATATGGGCTAAACAGGAACAATGACACAGCCCAGAAGATCAGCAATACCTGAAGACTGGACTATTCTAGTTCAGTAAAGGTGAGGAAACAAGGATTTTTTTACAAGTAGAAGAAATTAGGTAAAGAAACACAGTAAATGCTTTAATTCAGCTAGCACACTTGGAGCCTACTCCAAGGTTGAAACTAAGCAAAAACAAACTTTAAAAGTGTAAAAGAACTCAGAAATACAGGCAGGAGATGCAATAGAAACAACTTTTGCAGAGCTTATTTAGTTAAAGAAACAGAGAAGTCTATATATACAGAAAGCAGCTAAAACACACAAACACTTCCCAGATGCGAGTGCAACCTAGAGCACTTGAGTTATAGCAATATTAGAGGCAATTACAGTTATAATAAATGCTCTGAAATATACTCTATATTTTCCAAAATGTTTGAAGCACAAAGTCAGGAATACAAGGAGGTTTCCAGGCAAAAAAAAAAAAAGTTTTTTTTTTTTTTTTTGAAAGGGAAAAAGGAGAAACAGAAGGCCTTATCAAATGTTCTCTCTGTACTAGGTAAAATGAGCTAATGAAACTAGACTGGGAGGAGTGCCACAGATCAGATTTACAGTAGGGGCGGGCAATTGCAAAGCTACCAAGTATAAGACGAAGACACTAACTGGGCGGAAGGGTGGGGACAATAGCCTACAGCCAGTAGCACTAGAGAAAGCCACAAACAGAGAAAGATTTGTGAAGATACAGAATACTTTTAACTGCAGACAAATCAGTTACTTGTGCAGATTAGTTAATAGCAATAAAATACACTCAAAGACTAAAAAGCAGCCAATAAAAATGCTATATATTAATTGTTAAAAACAATAATCTGTATAAATAATTGAAAAAAAAAACAGGATACACATATAACTCAGCTAACAGCTGCGGTCAACAACTCTTATCCACTCTGTTCAGTGTGTATGGATAGAAACCCTATCAAAGTTAGGGATTAAATACCAGAAGAACAACTTTTTTATTACAAGAACACAAAAGAACCAGCCCTCACTCAGCAGATTATTAACACAAAAGAGAGGCTTCAGCTAGAAACAATAGCCTACAGCCAGTAGCACTAGAGAAAGCCACAAACAGATAAAGATTTGTGAAGATACAGAATACTTTTAACTGCAGACAAATCAGTTAACTTGTGCAGAATTAGTTAATAGCAATTAAAATACACTCAAAGACTAAAAAGCGAGCCAATAAAAGTTCTATATTATGATTGTTAAAAACAATAATCTGTATAAATAATCAGAAAAAAACCCAAAAAAACTTGGGATACATATATATCTCAGCTAACAGATTCAAGTCCCAACAACTCTTATCCACTCTGCTCTGTGTGTATGGATAGAAACCCTATCAAAGTTAGGGATTAAATACCAGAAGAACAACTTTTTTTTCAAAGAACACAAAAAGAACCAGCCCCTCACTCAGCAGACTATTAACACAAAAGCTTCAGCTAGAAACAATAGCCTACAGTCAGTAGCACTAGAGAAAGCCACAAACAGATAAAAGATTTGTAAAGATACAGAATGCCACTTTTAACTGCCAGACAAATCAGTTACTTGTGCCAGAATTAGTTATGTAACAATAAAATGCACTTGAAGACTAAAAAGCAGACAATAAAGTGCTATATATTAATTGTTAAAAACAATAATCTGTAATAATCAAAAAAAAACCAGGATATTTATATATCTCAGCTAGCAACTCACAGTCAAAACTCATATCCACTCTGCACAGTGTGTAGACAGAGACCCTATCAAATTAGGTCACTTAAATACCAGAAGACAGCTTTTTTTTACAGAATACAAAAGAACCAAGCGCCCACTCAGACTATTAACACAAAGGCTTCAGCTAGAAACAATAGCTATTATTGGCACTAGAAAGCCACAAACAGATAAAGATTTGCCAAAGATGCTGAATGCTTTTAACTACAGACAAATCAGTTACTTGGCACAGATTAATTAATAGCAATAAAACCTCTACGAAGACTAAAAGGCAGACAATAAAGTGCTATATAATAATTGCTTAAAAACAATAAATCTGTATAAATAATGAAAAAAGCAGGATACTTATATATATCTCAGCGAACAGTTCAAATTCATAACTCTTGTCACTCTGCTCAGTGTGTATGGATTAGACACCCTATCAAAGTTAGGGATTAAAGCTGAAGAAACCTTTTTTTTTTTTTTTTATAAGAACACAAAAAGAATCAGCCCCTCAGCAGACTATTCCTTTAAAGAAGAGGCTTCAGCTAGAAACAATAGCCTACAGCCAGCACTAGATAAAGCCACAAGCAGA
>NW_025061236.1:0-9438 GCF_019279795.1 Protopterus annectens | reverse complement strand
CTTGAAGGCTGCCGAGGTAGATACTGACCGGGTTGAATGGGCATGAACACCCTCCGGTCGGGCCTTCCTGATGCTTGATAAGCCAATAAAATGCACTGTGAAATCCAGCGGGACAGAGAAACTTTAGAGATTGGCTTGCCCAAATTGAATTTTGCAAAGGAAATAAACAGCTGGTCGGATTGCCTATGACCAGCTGTCCTGTTCAGATAAAATCTAAGTTGCCTGTGAACATCTAGTGAATGTAGCTTATATTCACCTTTGTTTTCATATTTGGGGAAGAAAACAGGGAGGTTAATGGATTGATTGATGTTTGCTTCAGAAGCGATTTTAGGAAGAAAGGACGGGTTGGTCCTGAGGGAGACACGGTCCGGATGAAATACCAAGTAAGGAGGTTTAGCTGATAAAGCTTGAAGTTCAGAAACTCTCTTGGCTGATGTAATGGCTACCAAAAGGCTGTCTTGTAGGACAAGAATTTGAGATCCACCGTGAGCTGGCTCGAAGGAGGAGCGGTCAAGGCCTGTAGGACCAAAGAAAGGTCCCAAGGAGGAACTGCTTGTTTTATAGGGGCCTGAGAAGAAAAGTACCTTTAAGAAATTTTACACAATTTGGCTGACATAAGAGGATTAGAGTCATGGCCAATGTGATAGTGAGAAATTGCCGCCAGTTGAACTTTGACTGTGGAACTGCTGGCACCATCGTTAAAGAGAGTGGTTAGAAAGTCAAGCACTAAAGGAGAGGAACCGTGAAGGATTCAGGCCTTGCCGCTCCGCCCACACAGAGAAAGCGTTTCCATTTGCTTGTAAACCTTTCTAGTGGATGGTTTATGAGCCGCCACCAAAATAGCCTTTACAGGTGAAGAAATACCGAGTCCTTATCAAGAGTGGAACTGGAGCAGCCAAGCGGTCAGCTTCAGGTTGTCCAGGTTCGGAGGAGGAATGCAGGATGGATGGGATATCAGATCCGGATGGGATCTAGAATCCAAGGAGGATTCACCGAGTGAGACCTTAGGAAGGGGAACCAGATCTGTCGAGGCCAGAATGGAGCAATGAGAATCATTCTGCAACCCACCCGAGAGGCTTTCTGAAGAACTTGCAGCATCAGAGGCAAGGGTGGATAGGCATACAGAAGACCGGGTGGCCAAGCATGCACCAGAGCGTCTCTTGGGGTACCTCCGGAGGAGGTATTAGAGCGAAAAACTGTCGCACTTGGTGTTTGAGGGAGAAGCAAAAGATCGCATGAAGGGGTTCCCCACCGTGCGAATATGCGTTCCGCTACTTGACAATTGAGAGACCACTCGTAAGGGGTCAGAATGGTGCGACTGAGCTTGTCCGCTAGGATGTTGGACCGACCGGAATGTGCGCTATTAGAAAGCGATTAGTGGAGATTGGCCATTCCCAAAGTCTCATGGCCTCTCGACAAAGAGGGTAAGACCTTGTTCCCCCTTGCTTGTTGATGTACCAGACAACAGACATGTTGTCCGATTGAATCGCAATTGTTCCCAAGGGAAGAAAGTCCTGAAGTGCTAGCAATGCTAAGAGCACTGCTCTCATCTCTAGAACATTGATATGCAGTACGGTCTCTGAATCGCTCCACGTGCCTTGGACTGTCCGCCCAAAGTGCCCCCACCCGAGGTGGGAGGCTCCGTGGTCACCGTGGCGAGAGGGGAGAAGCACAAAATGGGCGGCCTTTGTGGAGATCCGGGAGTGGAGCCACCACAAGAGGGACCGCTTGCAAGCCTTGCTGATCGCTATGGGATGATGCATGGGAGAGCAAGGTATGACCACTGTACTAAGAGCGTCCACTGTAGAATGCATATTGAGCCTGGCAAGAGGAAGAAGTGCTATGGCGAAGCCATGGACCCTAGAGCCCTCAGGACCAACTCCGCTGGAACAGAACTTGAATGGAGAATGGCCCGCACCTGGAGCTGCAGATTTAGAACTCTGTCCGCAGTGAGGAAGGCTCGAATACTCCTTGTGTCTAGCCTGGCCCCTATGAAATCTAAGAGCTGTGTGGGCCAGGTTGGACTTTTTGTATTTATTGTGATGCCCAACCCAGGACCAAGATGGTGAAAGGTGTCTCCGCCAAGAGAAGTAGATGCCTTGTTGGGGCGGTAAGAAGCCAGTCGTCCAGGTAGGGAAAGACCTGCACCCCCTGAAGCCTCAGGTGGGCCGCTACCACTGCTAGTACTTTGGTGAACACCCTGGGGGCTGTGGTGAGACCAAAGGGAAGGACCCGGAAGTGGTAGTGACTGGCTCCCAGGGGGAAGCGGAGAAACCTCCTGGAGCGCCTGTCCATCAGGATGTGGTAGTACGCGTCCTTGAGATCTATCGAGCACATCCAGTGATTTTCTCCCAGAAGGGGGAGAATAGATTGCAGAGTGACCATTCGGAATTTTTCTTTGGGGACTGCCAGATTCAAGAGAGAGAGGTCTAGGATTGGTCTTAGTTCCCCGTCTTTTTGGCACTAAAAGAATCTGGAGTAGAACCCTGATCCGATCTGGTCTGGGGGAACGGGCTGGATGGCTCTTTTCTTTAGCAGATGGCCAATTTCTGCCAAAGCAGCCTCCCGTTGACCGGGTGGGACGTCTGGGAGGGACTTCAACTTTGGAAGGTGAAGGAAAGGAATGCGATATCCCCTGGATATGATTTGGAGAACCCAGCGGTCCGATGTTATGGACTCCCATGCCGCTAGGTGACCCAACGCCCCGACTGCCTCCAGAGTAGAGCAGTCGGGCAACCCTCAGGGTTGCTGGCGGGCCGTTCAGAGAAAGGTTCCCTGGACCCAAGTTTCTGGGAGCCCCTCTGCCTCTAGGGCGGCGTCCTCCCTGTCCTCCTCTGCCACGGAAGGACTGGTTGTCCGGAGCAGGCTGGGACTGCTGCGACTTCCGGAACCACATCTTCTTCTGACCCTTTTGGTTCCTAGAATAGGGCCTCTGGGGTGCAGAGAAGCGGATTCCGACGGCAGACAGCGTCTTCCCGTCCTTCTCGCTCTGGGTCAACGCTCGAACGGTCTTGCCGAACAGAGCAGGACCATCATAGGGGCGTTAAACGCCTTTGAAGGGCTCAGAAAAATGCAGTGACGGAGCCAGGCCTGACGCTAGTGACCAGTCCTGTCCCGAGCTCTAGCGCCCTCCGTTGCATGGGAGAGTAGCCGCATAGAAGTATTTGTAACTGACCTAAGAGTGGCCATACGGGTGGAGTGCAGAACTCTGTCCTCCTCCGAAATGGACTCAGGGGGGGATGCAGCGTATTCCTTAATAAGATCTCGCTGCATCCGAATAACATGTGCCAAATAGTTCAGCGCCCTTACTGAGAAGGTCGCCGAACTGAACATCCGCTTCCCCAAGCGGTCCATCATCCGAGACTCCTTGCTCGGTGGGTGGACTGAGGGACTCTCCTGAGCCAGTTCCCTCTTTGTGGCCGCCGCCATCAACATGGCATCTACAGGAGGCCCCTTACTCCAATGGGTCCGGTCGGATGGCGGACTAAGGATCCTATCCGGTCTTTTGGGAATTGGCTCCACGGTGTCCGGTTCCTTCCACGCCCTGGTGGTAATAAGGTCCACCAGGGGGTCGGCAGGGGGGGACACCCAAGAGGTAGACGGGCCCGTTTCAAATGCCTCCAAGAACACGGACTCGTCCGAGGAAGACTTGGGGGCAGACCACCCCCCCCTTATACGGAGCATTTCCATGATGTCTCCAAAGGAGACATCCTCGGGGGTGACCGTGGGGAGCCTTCCCCTTCCTCCAAGTCCGTGTCTTCTGTGAGAGACTCGGGGGAGTCAATGTGCCTCCTTTTGCACGTATGCTTGCGAGGAGCCTCCTCTGGGGGGCTGTCAGAGGAGTCCTCACGAGCAGCAATTTGCTCCATAGGAGCAACTTGGGGCACAGAAACGGTCTGTCCCAGGGGCCGGATGGTTGAAGCCTGGCCCAGTGCAGAGGGAGCGGACGGAGCCGGCAAGTGCCGGGGTCCGGAGACCCTCAACAGAGCCCTCTCCACTACATAAAAAGCCGAGGGAGCCGACCTCGACCAAAGGATCCGACAATCGGCTCCCCTCGATCCGAAGAGTGGATCGGAGCCGGCGCCGGCACTCGGATCCGGGGGACAGTGCGCCCGACACAGACGGCGCCGAAGGAGCACTGATCCCCGGATCCGGCTCGGATCCAGGCTCCGAGGTCGGGTCCGACGCACTCGAGGGCAGGGTCGGATCCGGTACCAAGTACTATCGGCTCGACCCACCCCGCCCGGCTGCTCGGCTCCAGCTGCTCCGAACCCGGATAGCGGGTCGGAGAAGGAGCAATAGGCTTAAAAAAGGGTGTTGAGCTCCCCCCCGGAGGGGGGGGGAGGCAAGAGCACTCCCATCTGCATCTGGGCCTGGATGAACCTTCTCATCATCCGGTCCAGATCAGCATCAGAAAGGCTATGGGTAGATCTCGAAGAGGCTACCGAGGTAGGCCTGGAGTGCCTCCTCGATAGCCTCGACGGAGATCGGGTCTCCTCCTCCTCAGGACCCGGTGAAAAGCACACAGGGGACCGGAGCCGAGAAGGAGGAGACCGAACGACAGGAGCCGGGAGAAGCCCGCTTGGCTGGCGGGGCCGAAACAGAGGTCTCGGCCCGCCGCTTGTGGTGCTTCTCCCTCCGGTCCTTTTTAGTAGCATCCCTCTCCTCTCCAGAAGCGGGAGTTTGAGTCCCAGGAGCAGGAGGGGGTGCCACAGGGGGAACAACTGTAGCCACAGTAGTCCCCGAAGGAGCGGAGGCCGGAGCCGAGTCTGGCGGTAAAAGACCCGCCAAGACCAGCTTGGACCTCCGCTCCCTCAGTGCCCTGGGGTTGAACCCTGCACAAATGGAACAACCAGATGTGAGGTGTTCAACCCCGAGACACTTTAAAACACCGAGTGTGGCCATCAGCGGTGAGAGCTTATGGCCACACTCGAGCATTTGAAAAATAGATTTAGGCTGGTCAGCCATAATCTATAAATCACTAAAGCTACTGAAAGTAACTTAAAACAAAAAGACACTCAGGCCTACACACACACCTCCAACAGCGAGGGAGGGAATAAAAAAATTTCTTAATTTAACTCAAAATAAACTCAAAATACACTTATAAGAAAGGGGAAAACCCAAACTTTCACACAGAATCACTCAAAAAACCAAAAATTCTCTGATTTTTACAAGTAACAAAATCCACTTAGCTGAGAGCTATGTACCCAAATCCAGTCACCAGCGCGGCAAACGAGATCTGGGGTCATGAGGGTAGAGCAGGGCATTATGGGTGAGGGGAGGAGCTGAGAGCTTGGATCCATAGCTGGAAAACCATGCCGGTTCGGATCCGATATCGGATCCATAACCCACAGGTTGCAGACAAATGAATATCCTACTTCAGATCATACTTTTAAGTTTAGAGTCTTACAGAAAATCTATCTTAATAGAAGAGATATAATTAATAAAACAGAAATTGAGGAAAATAAGTGGATTATTTTTGTGATGACCATTCACCAGGCCTCAATTCTATTAATAGTGTAAAAACCTTTACTTAAAGAAAAACAAACATATGTCAACTAACATTTTAGAATTCTGTGTGTTTTTAAATATGTCATGTATTATGTTATTTTAAGTATTTATTTTTACTATTTTAGGTATTTATTTAATGTAATTATGAATTAGTTTGTTTTTTGATCATGTGATTTATTGCTGTAATTTGACAAGCTGGCTACCAATTACATTTACTATTTAAGCTAAGTATTGCTTTAATTGCATTGATACTGAGGAAGAATTGTGAGAACTTGAAAGCTTTGTGTTATACTTAAATAGTTTACGAGATCGTCGGACTACTGATTTTATTGTATATGCACTTGCTTTCCGTGTGGTCTGTTTGGCTACCTTGTAGGTTTCTTGATTGTTTGGACAACAAGCAGTATACCTGCCACACTCAGACTATGCAGAACCCATGTCTCCATGCAAGGTCAAGTCCATGAGTGAAAATGACAGCTGTAGCATGATGATGCATGTCACACATGCCAAGTAACAAGTATTAATGGGCAGTACAGTAGCATGATGCCATTTATGCCAGTACAATGTATGATCAGTAGCATTGAGCAGGGTAATAGCTGTGCAGCCAAACTTCACAGTCACTCACATCCTACATGAATTACATGCTAAAGTAATGCCAAAGTGGGCAGTGGGTTAGAACAATGATCATGGCCATAAGCATGTGTAGTGAAACAGCCAGCGCACATCTTAACTGGCGATAGTACACATGCAGGAAAGAGACCATGCCTTACAGTGCAGATTAGGGCTGATAATGCACTGTCTTATTCATATGAATTACAGGACATTGGCAGTTAACAGAAAACAATAAACAGCACATTTGCTACACTACAAGACACTGCACTATAAACACGGATATAAACACGGATAAGACTATGGAAAAAATGAAGATAGTGGTGAAAAGTGACAGATACAAAAACTGACAGCAGACAGAAGTACTGGTAACATATGTCATACTGCAGTGACAGCTTCAGGATGCATAGCTGCCACACACACAGAGCTGTCACACCATACATGATGTGCTGTGTGCTAACACTGCAATGCTCCTGGGCAGGGTCATGGGAGGCTTTGTTGGAGTAGGGGAAGACAACAGAGTAAGGGCACAGGGAACAAACAGGACATATTACAATGTTGGAGGAGCATTACCGCTGTCAATGCCATAGGCAGGAAGCAGAACAACTAATGATACTATGGTGGGAGAAAGATTAGTTGTGTAAAATGTCCATCTCTTCTATGTTGCAGTATTCTTAACATGAGAGATATTGACCCGACGTCCGCCAGTATACTACTAGTACATGTGACATCTCACAAATGGCCTAGCATACATTGGCCATAAAAGAGATGCCCACAGCAATCCTCAGAACTGAATGCCTCAGGAGGAATACCAGCACAAGGAGTGTAAAGAGGTACAAAACATGAATACATCCAGAAAAGAAGCAAGCACCAGGGGAAGGAGGAGACAGAATACTGCAACATAGAAGAGAAGGACATCTATGTTTATGGTATGATTTTACGAACTATACTATATCCTTCTATTCTACTGTTGCAGCATTCTTAACATAAGTGAGAATACAAAAGCTCATGGGGTTACCTGGGAGGAGGAAGAAGCAGAGGAGTTCTCTAGGAACCCATGAAGAATGGCTCTAGCAAACCCTACTCTAGATCTGGAGATGCCATCCGATTTGTAATGTTTAGTGACAGTATGAACTGAAGTTGGAGTAGCTGCTTCCAGAACGGAGTCAGTGTCTAACACTTTAGCACCTGAAGAAACCATAGCCATAGTAGAATGAGCCTTCATATGAAAACAATGACTCTTGCCATAAAAACATAACAAAAAGAAACAGCCTTCAATATCCAAGAGAAACAGTCTGCGAGGAAAGAGGCAATCCCAGAGCCTTGGGATGAAAAGAAACAGCTAATTTTATTCAAGTAAAATCTGAGCAGTCTATGCACATCCAAGGTATGCATAATCTTTTCTAGAAGACTGAGATAAAGGAAAAAAAGTTTTGATTAAATGACAACTCATTTACACCCTTGGGCATAAAAGAAGGATTAGTACGTAAAGATAACCTATCTTTATGGAAAATCAAGAAAGGTAGAATACCCATTAAAGCCTGAATCTCAGATACCCTTCTAGCAGAAGTCAAAGCTAACAGGAGAACAATTTTCCAGGTGCAGTGTTGCCACAAAGTTGATGTTGCAGGCTCAAAGGGAGCTTAGGTCAGCTTTTCAAAAACAAAATGTAATTCCCAAGGAGGAGAAACTGGTTTCTTGGGATGTTTAATGTGAAGGATGCCTTTAAGAAAAACGTTTAACCTCTAGCCTAGAAACCAAAGGAGGAAAAAAAGGCAGACAGGCAGGAAATAGCTGACAAAGGTAGTTTCATAGACGAATAAGACAAGCCAGCATTAAGCAATCACACAGGTAAGACAGAACTGGTGAAATAGACCACAGAGAGTGGATCCTGATTGTTAGAACGACACCAGATGGAAACCTCTTCCATTTAGAAAAGTAGGATTTCCTAGCATTGTTTTTTTTTTGGCCTAATGAAGAAACCTAAGCACGTCCCCAGAAAAAAAGATGTCTAAAAGGAATCAGAAGCCTATCACCCACAATGTCAGACTCAATGTTGAGAGATGTGGATGAATCAAAGATCCCTTGTCTTAGGTGAGTAGGTCCACCATGTGAGGTAAAGTGTGATGAATGTCCAAGAACAGTTCCCCTTCACAAATTCGAACGGCCACAATCTCGAAATGCATATGCTCAAAATTGTGGAAGCTCGACTGTGTGAATGGGGAATGGCATACAGCTCAGAATAGGAGAATTCCCTTTCTGTGCTGTAGTGCGATCTCAGAGTTGGAATAAATAAGTAGCAGGGGGTGTGGGGGGTGCAGGTGGGCTTGCCCCCCTGCAGAAACACTTTTTTGTTTTATGTTCATTTTTTTGCGGTTCCGTTTCACTAAGTCGAGCTTCAGAAATTTGAGCATATGGAGTCGGCCATATGAATTTCGAGTTTCTGAATGTTCAACTTTGTAAAGGGGAACCCCAGCAACACATCCTTGTAAAGCATCCATTTGTGGGACAGTGTCATGGACCTGTTGGGAGTGTCCGCTACAATGTTTTGACTGGAAGAGATGTACACTGCTTGAAGAGTCACCTGAAATTGAACTGCAATTCCCAAACCAGGAGTACTAGCCAGCAAAATGAATACAACTTTTACCCCCCCCCCCCACCTTGTTTACACACCAAAGAACTGTGGTATTGTCTGTAAACAGTTTGAGAGGTCTTAGATGAAACAGGGGATCAAAGGCCTGAAGAGGAAGGAGAAGGGCTCTCATCTCTTTTATGTTGATATGTTCTTTCCTCCATGAAGGAGACCACAGACCCTAAACCTTCAAGCCTGCAAAGGTTGCTCCCCATCCCACATCTGATGTGTCTGTGTACAGCTCATGGTTGGGAAGTAGAGCATGCAGGGGAAGGCTTGGGTTTAGGGAAACTTGTTGAATCCATCAAATGAATTCCTTTTTTGACATGGAAGTAGAGAAACAACAGAAATCAATGGATGAGCATGTTGCATCCAAAGTGTTCTCAAATACCACTGAAACTGTCTCATGTGCAGTTTTGCCAGGGGTAGTATGGGAGTAGTGGATGCCATGAACCACAGAAGCCTGAAAAACTCCCTGGCTGTGACAAAAGTCAGAGTGAGAAGGCCTTGAAAAAAAGGTAATAAGCTCCTGGGCCTTTGGAGGAGGCAAAGAAGGCAGCATGAGATCTGTCTACAACCTGTACCCCAGGAAAAACATGGTCCTGAGATGGAGTAATGATGGACTTTTGAGATTGATTGTAAACCCAGCTTCTGCAGAAGAGATGTGGTGAACTAAATTTGTCCTA
>NW_025061235.1:0-7200 GCF_019279795.1 Protopterus annectens | reverse complement strand
GCAGGGGGGGGTGGAGTATGAACTAAACCTTCTATTTAGGAGGTAAATAAAGATTAAAGCGCCACGAAAGGCTTAACCAGAATGTGCAGTTTGCTGTAGAGGCGTTAGTTTGTTTGTGAGTATTGGCTGTATTTTATATTACTTAACAAGCTGTCTATTTTTGTGTACTACTTCATTTGTTTTCTTTATTAATTGTTTTACTTGTATTCTGCTTTTAATTGCTTATTACAATTAGTGAGACCAGGGCCCGTCTCGAGCTGGACAGAATTTAGAACAGTTGAATAAGGAATCACACATAAAAACAGGTCATTTACGTTAATCATCTGAGAACTGTGGCGGAGGTACGAATCTAAACCTTCATTTTAAGAGGTAAAATAAAACATTTTGAGTTTACCGGGAAAGTATGCTCACCCAGACACTGCTAAGAGCACCTTAGTGTGAGGTAATGGTTAATTTGCTTTTTATTTGTTGTATTTTGTATTTACTGTATTGCCTTTTTTCTGTTTTGTATACTGTGATTTGTTTTCACACTGGTGTTTACTTCGTATTCCTGCTTTTTAACTACATTTTTAAACTTGAAAAGAGTAATCTCATAGCTGTGTCTTGTGTGAGTCAGACAGAAATTAGAACAGGTCAGATTAAGGAGTCACAGATAAATTAGAAAAGGCCAGTTGGTTAATCATCTGTGAACTGAGGGCGAGCTAGGAACTAAACATTCTTTTTAAGGGGTAAAATAAAACATTTTAGAGCTTTACTGGAAAGGCTCACCTAGACTCTGCTGCAGTTTGCTGTGAGGTAAAGGTTAGCTTGCTTTTTGTTTGTTGTATTTTGTATTTACTGTATTGACATTTTCTATTTTGTATACTGTGATTTATTTTCTTTACAGTGTGTTTTACTTACATTCTGCTTTTGACAGCTTATTGAAACTTGAAAATAAACTACAGCTCTGGTTCTTGTGAGTCCAACAGACATTAGAACAGGTCAGTTAAGGAGTCACACATAAGTTATAACAGGTCAGTTAAGCGTAATCATCTGTGAACTGAGGGGCTGGTGCTAGGAAAGAAACCTATTTAAGGGGTAAAATAAAACATTTCAGAGCTTTACAGGAAAGGCTCAACCAGACTCTGCTACAGTTTGCTGTCAGGGAAAGGTTAGTTTGCTTTATATTTATTGTATTTGTATTACTTTATTGACTTTTTCTACTTTGTATACTGTGATTTGTTTTCTTTACATTATGTTTTACTTGTATTCTGCTTTTAACTGCATATTAGAAGATGAAAAGAGACCACAGCTTTGTCTCTTGTGAGCAAGACAGAAATTAGAACAGGTCAATGAAGGAGTCACACATAAATTAGAACGTGTCAGTTAAAATTCATCATATGTGAACTGAGGGGGTGGAGCTAGGAACTAAACTTTCTATTTATGGGGTAAAATAAAACATTTCAGATGTTTACTGGAAAGGCTCACCCAGACTTTGGTTCAGTTTGCTGTGAATGAAAGGTTAGCTTGCTTTTTATTTGTGTATTTTTGTATTATGTTATTGTCTTTTATATTTTCAATACTGTGATGTGTTTTCTTTACACTGTATTTTACTTGTATTCTGCTTTTAACTGCATATTAAAACTTGAAAAGAGACCACACCTCTGTCTCTTGTGAGTCAGACAGAAATTAAAACATGTCAATCACACAGTCACACATAAGTTAGAACAGGTCATTTAAGGTTAATCATCTGTGAACAGAGGGGAGGGAGCTAGGAACTAAACCTTCTATTTAAGGGGTAAAATAAAACATTTCAGTGGTTTGCTAGAAAGGCACACCCAGATTCTGCTACAATTTGGTGTGAGGGAAAGGTTAGTTTGCTTTTTATTTCTGTATTTTGTATTACTTTATTGCTTTTTCTGTTTTGTATACTGTGATTTGTTTTCTTTATGCTGTGTTTTACTTCTATTATGCTTTTAACTGCTTATTAAAACTTGAAAATAAACCACAACTCTCTCTCATGTGAGCTGGACAGAAATTACAACAGGTCAATTAAGGAGTCACTCATTAGCTACAACAGGTCAGTTAATGTTAATCTGTGAACTGATCAGGGGTGTTACGAAAAAACCTTCTATTTAAGAGGTAAAATAAAAGCATTTCAGTGCTTTACTGGCAAAGCTCAGCCAGACTCTGCTACAGTTTGTTGTGTAGGAAAGGTTAGTTTGAGTTTTATTCTTTGTATTTTGTATTACTTTATTGCCTTTTCTATTTTGTATACTGTGATTTGTTTTCTTTACACTGTATTTTACTTGTATTCTGCTTTTAACTGTATAGTAAAACTTGAAAGGAGGGCACAGATTTGTTTCTTGTGAGTCAGACAGAAATTACAACCGGTCAGTTAAGGAGTCACACATAAATTAGAACAGGTCATTTAAGGCTAATCATCTGTGAACTGAGGGGGTGGAGATAGGAACTAAACTTTCTATTTAAGGGATAAAATAAAACATTTCAGAGCTTTACTGGAAAGGCTCACCCAGACTCTGCTAAAGTTTGCTGTGAGGGGAAAGGTTGGTTTGCTTTATATTTATTGTATTTTGTATTACTTTATTGCCTTTTCTATATTCTATACTGTGATTTTTTTTTTACATTGTGTTTTACTTGCATTCTGCTTTTAACTGCATATTAAAACTTGAAAAGAGACAGAAATTAGAACAGGTCATTTAAGGAGTCACACAAGTTAGAACAGGCCAGTTAAGGTTAATCAGCTGTGAAGTGAGGTGATGGAACTAGGAACTAAACCTTTTATTTAGAGATAAAATATTTTAGAGGTTTTACTGGAAAGGCTCACCCAGACTCTGTTAGAGTTTTCAGTGAGGTAAAGGTTAGTCTGCATTTTATTTGTTGTATTTTGTAATAGTGTATTGGCTTTTTCTATTTTGTACACTGGGATTTGTTTTCTTTACACTGCGTTTTTTCTTGTATTCTGCCCTTAACTGCATATTAAAGCTTAAAAAAGGAAACCACAGCTCTGTCTCTTGTGAGTTGGACAGAAATTAGAACAGGTCAATTAAGGAGTCACTCATAAGTTAGAACAGGTCAGTTAAGGTTAATCATCTGTGATGTGAGGGGGTGGAGCTAGAAACTAAACCTTCTATTTAAGGGGTAAAAATAAAACATTTCAGAGCTTTACTGGAATGGCTTGCCCAAACTCTGCTACAGTTTGCTGTGAGGGAAAGGTAGGCTTGCTTTGTATTTGTTGTATTGTATTGCCTTTTCTGTTTTGTATACTGTGGTTTGTTTTCTTTACACTCTGTTTTACTTGTTTTCTGCTTTTAACTTCCTATCAAAACTTGAAAAAAGATGACAAGTCTGTCTCTTGTGAGTCAGAAAGAAATTAGAACAGGTCAGTTAAGGAGTCACAGATAAACTAGAACAGGTCTGTTAAGATTAGTCATCTGTGAACTGAGGAGATGGAGCTAGGAACTAAACCGTCTATTTATGGGGTAAAATAAAACATTTCAGAGCTTTACTGGAAAGGCTCACCCAGACACTGCTACAGTTTACTGTGAGGTAATGGTTAATTTGCTTTTTATTTGTTGTATTTTGCATTTACTGTATTGCCTTTTTTCTATATTGTATACTGTGGTTTCTTTTCGTTACACTGTGTTTTACTTGTATTCTACTTTTAACTGCATATTACAACTTGAAAAGAGACCACAGCTCTGTCTCTTGTGAGTCAGGCAGAATTTAGAGAAGGTCAATTAAGGAGTCACACATAAGTTAGACAGAGCTGTGGTCAGTTAAGATTAATTATCTATGAACTCAGGGATGGAGGTATGAACTAAACCTTCTATTTAGGAGGTAAAATAAAACATTTCAGCTTTTACTGGAAAGGCTCAACCAGAATGTGCTACAGTTTGCTGTGAGGGAAAGTTAGTTTGCTTTATATTTATTGTATTTTATATTACTTTATTGTGTTTGTCTATTTTGTGTACTACGATTTGTTTTCTTTACACTGTGTTTTACTTGTATTCTGCTTTTAATTGCTTATTAAAATTTGAAAAGAGACCACAGGTCTGTCTCGTGAGCTGGACAGAATTTAGAACAGTTGAATTAAGGAATCACACATAAGGTAAAACAGGTCATTTAAGGTTAATCATCTGAGAACTGTGGCAGGAGCTAGGAACTAAACCTTCTATTTAAGAGGTAAAATAAAACATTTTAGAGTTTTACTGAAAAGGCTCACCCAGACTCTGCTACAGTTTGCTGTGAGGGAAAGGTTACTTTGCATTTTATTTGTTGTATTTTGCATTACTCTATTGCTTTTTCTATTTTTTATACTGTGATTTGTTTTCTTTACACCATGTTTTACTTGTATTCTGCTTTTAACTGCATATTAAAACTTGAAAAGAGACAAAAATTTGAACAGGTCAGTTAAGGAGTCACACATAAGTTAGAACAGGTAAGTTAAGGTTAATCATCTGTGAATTGAGAGGATGGAGCTAGGAACTAAACCTTTTATTTGAGAGGTAAAATAAAACATTTTAGGGATTTACTGGAAAGGCTCACCCAGACTCTGCTACAGTTTGTTGTGAGGTAAAGTTAGTTTGCATTTTATTTGTTATATTTTGTAGTAGTATATCGCCCTTTTCTATTTTGTATACTGTGATTTTTTTTCTTTACATTGTGTTTTACTTGTATTCTGCTTTTAACTTCATATTAAAACTTGAAAAGAGACACAGCTCTGGCTCTTGTGAGTCATAAAGAAATTAGAACAGGTCAGTTAAGGAGTCACAGATAAATTAGAACAGGTCAGTTAAGGTTAATCATCTGTGAACTGAGGGGATGGAGCTAGGAACTAAACCTTCTATTTAAGGGGTAAAATAAAACATTTCAGAGCTTTACTGGAAAGGCTCACCCAGACACTGCTACACTTTAGTGTGAGGTAATGGTTAATTTGCTTTTTATTTGTTGTATTTTGTATTTACTGTATTGCCTTTTTCTATTTTGTATACTGTGATTTGTTTTCTTTACACTGTGTTTTACTTGTATTCTGCTTTTAACTACATTTTAAAACTTGAAAAGAGACCATAGCTGTGTCTTGTGTGAGTCAGACAGAAATTAGAACAGGTCAGTTAAGGAGTCACAGATAAATTAGAAAAGGCCAGTTAAGGTTAATCATCTGTGAACTGAGGGAACGGAGCTAGGAACTAAACATTCTTTTTAAGGGGTAAAATAAAACATTTTAGAGCTTTACTGGAAAGGCTCACATAGACTCTGCTGCAGTTTGCTGTGAGGTAAAGGTTAGCTTGCTTTTTATTTGTTGTATTTTGTATTTACTGTATTGACATTTTCTATTTTGTATACTGTGATTTATTTTCTTTACAGTGTGTTTTACTTACATTCTGCTTTTGACAGCTTATTGAAACTTGAAAATAAACTACAGCTCTGGTTCTTGTGAGTCCAACAGACATTAGAACAGGTCAGTTAAGGAGTCACACATAAGTTATAACAGGTCAGTTAAGCGTAATCATCTGTGAACTGAGGGGCTGGTGCTAGGAAAGAAACCTATTTAAGGGGTAAAATAAAACATTTCAGAGCTTTACAGGAAAGGCTCAACCAGACTCTGCTACAGTTTGCTGTCAGGGAAAGGTTAGTTTGCTTTATATTTATTGTATTTGTATTACTTTATTGACTTTTTCTACTTTGTATACTGTGATTTGTTTTCTTTACATTATGTTTTACTTGTATTCTGCTTTTAACTGCATATTAGAAGATGAAAAGAGACCACAGCTTTGTCTCTTGTGAGCAAGACAGAAATTAGAACAGGTCAATGAAGGAGTCACACATAAATTAGAACGTGTCAGTTAAAATTCATCATATGTGAACTGAGGGGGTGGAGCTAGGAACTAAACTTTCTATTTAAGGGGTAAAATAAAACATTTCAGATGTTTACTGGAAAGGCTCAGCCAGACTTTGGTTCAGTTTGCTGTGAAGGAAAAGTTAGCTTGCTTTTTATTTGTGTATTTTTGTATTATGTTATTGTCTTTTATATTTTCAATACTGTGATGTGTTTTCTTTACACTGTATTTTAATTGTATTCTGCTTTTAACTGCATATTAAAACTTGAAAAGAGACCACACCTCTGTCTCTTGTGAGTCAGACAGAAATTAAAACATGTCAATCACACAGTCACACATAAGTTAGAACAGGTCATTTAAGGTTAATCATCTGTGAACAGAGGGGAGGGAGCTAGGAACTAAACCTTCTATTTAAGGGGTAAAATAAAACATTTCAGTGGTTTGCTAGAAAGGCACACCCAGATTCTGCTACAATTTGGTGTGAGGGAAAGGTTAGTTTGCTTTTTATTTCTGTATTTTGTATTACTTTATTGCTTTTTCTGTTTTGTATACTGTGATTTGTTTTCTTTATGCTGTGTTTTACTTCTATTATGCTTTTAACTGCTTATTAAAACTTGAAAATAAACCACAACTCTCTCTCATGTGAGCTGGACAGAAATTACAACAGGTCAATTAAGGAGTCACTCATTAGCTACAACAGGTCAGTTAATGTTAATCTGTGAACTGATCAGGGGAGTTACGAAAAAACCTTCTATTTAAGAGGTAAAATAAAGCATTTCAGTGCTTTACTGGAAAGGCTCAGCCAGACTCTGCTACAGTTTGCTGTGAGGGAAAGGTTAGTTTGAATTTTATTCTTTGTATTTTGTATTGCTTTATTGCCTTTTCTATTTTGTATACTGTGATTTGTTTTCTTTACACTGTATTTTACTTGTATTCTGCTTTTAACTGCATAGTAAAACTTGAAAGGAGGGCACAGATTTGTTTCTTGTGAGTCAGACAGAAATTACAACCGGTCAGTTAAGGAGTCACACATAAATTAGAACAGGTCATTTAAGGCTAATCATCTGTGAACTGAGGGGGTGGAGATAGGAACTAAACTTTCTATTTAAGGGATAAAATAAAACATTTCAGAGCTTTACTGGAAAGGCTCACCCAGACTCTGCTAAGGTTTGCTGTGAGGGGAAAGGTTGGTTTGCTTTATATTTATTGTATTTTGTACATTACTTATTGCCTTTTCTTGTTATAATATTCTATACTGTGATTTGCTTTTTTTTTTTTTTAGATTGTGTTTTACTTCTTGCATTCTGCTTTTTAACTGCATATTAAAACTTGAAAAGAGACAGAAATTAGAACAGGTCAT
>NW_025061234.1:0-5420 GCF_019279795.1 Protopterus annectens | reverse complement strand
AAAAGGGCTAGGCAAACTCTGCAGGTGTGTAAGGGTACTATCCACCCTACAAAGGGTTAGGAGCAATCCTGGTTCTGGCTTAACTGCCAGTTTCAGTATGACCGTTTATTGTTTTAGCTTTCCTATGCATTTCAAGCATGTTTCTGCATAGAGAAAAATAACCCTGGAAAGTTGTTTTCTCCAAGAGGGAAAAGCTAGGAGGCTGAAACTCTGCAGGTGTGTAGGGTATTATCCACCCTACAAAGGGGTAGGGCAATCCTGGTTCTGGCTTAACTGCCAGTTTCAGTATGACCGTTTATTGTTTTTAACTTTCCCTTTGCATTTCAAGCATGTTTCTGCATAGAGAAATAACCCTGGAAAGTTGTTTTTCTCCAAGAGGAAAAAAGCTAGGAGGCTGAAACTCTGCAGGTGTGTAGGGTACTATCCACCCTACAAAGGGGTAGGGCAATCCTGGTTCTGGCTTAACTGCCAGTTTCAGTATGACCGTTTATTGTTTTTAGCTTTCCTATGCATTTCAAGCATGTTTCTGCATAGAGAAAAAATAACCCTGGAAAGTTGTTTTTCTCCAAGAGGGAAAAAGCTAGGAGGCTGAAACTCTGCAGGTGTGTAGGGTACTATCCACCCTACAAAGGGGTAGGGCAATCCTGGTTCTGGCTTAACTGCCAGTTTCAGTATGACCGTTTATTGTTTTAGCTTTCTTTTGCATTTCAAGCATGTTTCTGCATAGAGAAAAAAATACCTGTGGAAAGTTGTTTTTCTCCAAGAGGGAAAAAGCTAGGAGGCTGAAACTCTGCAGGTGTGTAGGGTACTATCCACCCTACAAAGGGTAGGGCAATCCTGGTTCTGGCTTAACTGCCAGTTTCAGTATGACCGTTTATTGTTTTAGCTTTCCCTATGCATTTCAAGCATGTTTCTGCATAGAGAAAAAATAACCCTGGAAAGTTGTTTTTCTCCAAGAGGGAAAAAGCTAGGAGGCTGAAACTCTGCAGGTGTGTAGGGTACTATCCACCCTACAAAGGGGTAGGGCAATCCTGGTTCTGGCTTAACTGCCAGTTTCAGTATGACCGTTTATTGTTTTTGCTTTCCCTATGCATTTCAAGCATGTTTCTGCATAGAGAAAAATAACCCTGGAAAGTTGTTTTTCTCCAAGAGGGAAAAAGCTAGGAGGCTGAAACTATGCAGGTGTGTAGGGTACTATCCACCCTACAAAGGGTAGGGCAATCCTGGTTCTGGCTTAACTGCCAGTTTCAGTATGACCGTTTATTGTTTTTAGCTTTCCCTATGCATTTCAAGCATGTTTCTGCATAGAGAAAAAATAACCCTGGAAAGTTGTTTTTCTCCAAGAGGGAAAAAGCTAGGAGGCTGAAACTCTGCAGGTGTGTAGGGTATTATCCACCCTACAAAGGGGTAGGGCAATCCTGGTTCTGGCTTAACTGCCAGTTTCAGTATGACCGTTTATTGTTTTTAACTTTCCCTTTGCATTTCAAGCATGTTTCTGCATAGAGAAATAATAACCCTGGAAAGTTGTTTTTCTCCAAGAGGAAAAAAAGCTAAGAGGCTGAAACTCTGCAGGTGTGTAGGGTATTATCCACCCTACAAAGGGGTAGGGCAATCCTGGTTCTGGCTTAACTGCCAGTTTCAGTATGACCATTTATTGTTTTTAGCTTTCATTTTGCATTTCATGCATGTTTCTGCATGGAGAAAAAAATAACCCTGGAAAGTTGTTTTTCTCCAAGAGGAAAAAAGCTAGGAGGCTGAAACTCTGCAGGTGTGTAGGGTACTATCCACCCTACAAAGGGGCAGGGCAATCCTGGTTCTGGCTTAACTGCCAGTTTCAGTATGACCGTTTATTGTTTTAGCTTTCCCTATGCATTTCAAGCATGTTTCTGCATAGAGAAAAATAACCCTGGAAAGTTGTTTTTCTCCAAGAGGGAAAAAGCTAGGAGGCTGAAACTCTGCAGGTGTGTAGGGTATTATCCACCCTACAAAGGGGTAGGGCAATCCTGGTTCTGGCTTCACTGCCAGTTTCAGTATGACCGTTTATTGTTTTAGCTTTGTTTTTGCATTTCAAGCATGTTTCTGCATAGAGAAAAAAATACCTGTGGAAAGTTGTTTTTCTCCAAGAGGGAAAAAGCTAGGAGGCTGAAACTCTGCAGGTGTGTAGGGTACTATCAACCCTACAAAGGGGTAGGGCAATCCTGGTTCTGGCTTAACTGCCAGTTTCAGTATGACCGTTTATTGTTTTTAGCTTTCCCTATGCATTTCAAGCATGTTTCTGCATAGAGAAAAAATAAGCCTGGAAAGTTGTTTTTCTGCAAGAGGGAAAAAGCTAGGAGGCTGAAACTCTGCAGGTGTGTAGGGTCCTATCCACCCTACAAAGGGGCAGGGCAATCCTGGTTCTGGCTTAACTGCCAGTTTCAGTATGACCATTTATTGTTTTTAGCTTTCTTTTTGCATTTCAAGCATGTTTCTGCATAGAGAAAAAAATACCTGTGGAAAGTTGTTTTTCTCCAAGAGGGAAAAAGCTAGGAGGCTGAAACTCTGCAGGTGTGTAGGGTACTATCCACCCTACAAAGGGTAGGGCAATCCTGGTTCTGGCTTAACTGCCAGTTTCAGTATGACCGTTTATTGTTTTTAGCTTTCCCTATGCATTTCAAGCATGTTTCTGCATAGAGAAAAAATAACCCTGGAAAGTTGTTTTTCTGCAAGAGGAAAAAGCTAGGAGGCTGAAACTCTGCAGGTGTGTAGGGTACTATCCACCCTACAAAGGGGTAGGGCAATCCTGGTTCTGGCTTAACTGCCAGTTTCAGTATGACCATTTATTGTTATTAGCTTTCTTTTGCATTTCAAGCATGTTTCTGCATAGAGAAAAAATAACCCTGGAAAGTTGTTTTTCTCCAAGAGGGAAAAAGCTAGGAGGCTGAAACTCTGCAGGTGTGTAGGGTACTATCCACCCTACAAAGGGGCAGGGCAATCCTGGTTCTGGCTTAACTGCCAGTTTCAGTATGACCGTTTATTGTTTTTAGCTTTCCCTATGCATTTCAAGCATGTTTCTGCATAGAGAAAAAATAACCCTGGAAAGTTGTTTTTCTCCAAGAGGGAAAAAGCTAGGAGGCTGAAACTCTGCAGGTGTGTAGGGTATTATCCACCCTACAAAGGGGTAGGGCAATCCTGGTTCTGGCTTAACTGCCAGTTTCAGTATGACCGTTTATTGTTTTAGCTTTCTTTTTGCATTTCAAGCATGTTTCTGCATAGAGAAAAAAATACCTGTGGAAAGTTGTTTTTCTCCAAGAGGGAAAAAGCTAGGAGGCTGAAACTCTGCAGGTGTGTAGGGTACTATCCACCCTACAAAGGGTAGGGCAATCCTGGTTCTGGCTTAACTGCCAGTTTCAGTATGACCGTTTATTGTTTTTAGCTTTCCCTATGCATTTCAAGCATGTTTCTGCATAGAGAAAAAATAACCCTGGAAAGTTGTTTTTCTGCAAGAGGGAAAAAGCTAGGAGGCTGAAACTCTGCAGGTGTGTAGGGTCCTATCCACCCTACAAAGGGCAGGGCAATCCTGGTTCTGGCTTAACTGCCAGTTTCAGTATGACCATTTATTGTTTTAGCTTTCTTTTTGCATTTCAAGCATGTTTCTGCATAGAGAAAAAAATACCTGTGGAAAGTTGTTTTTCTCCAAGAGGGAAAAAGCTAGGAGGCTGAAACTCTGCAGGTGTGTAGGGTACTATCCACCCTACAAAGGGTAGGGCAATCCTGGTTCTGGCTTAACTGCCAGTTTCAGTATGACCGTTTATTGTTTTTAGCTTTCCCTATGCATTTCAAGCATGTTTCTGCATAGAGAAAAAATAACCCTGGAAAGTTGTTTTTCTCCAAGAGGGAAAAAGCTAGGAGGCTGAAACTCTGCAGGTGTGTAGGGTATTATCCACCCTACAAAGGGGTAGGGCAATCCTGGTTCTGGCTTAACTGCCAGTTTCAGTATGACCGTTTATTGTTTTTAGCTTTCTTTTGCATTTCAAGCATGTTTCTGCATAGAGAAAAAAATACCTGTGGAAAGTTGTTTTTCTCCAAGAGGGAAAAAGCTAGGAGGCTGAAACTCTGCAGGTGTGTAGGGTACTATCCACCCTACAAAGGGGTAGGGCAATCCTGGTTCTGGCTTAACTGCCAGTTTCAGTATGACCATTTATTGTTTTAGCTTTCCCTATGCATTTCAAGCATGTTTCTGCATAGAGAAAAAATAACCCTGGAAAGTTGTTTTTCTCCAAGAGGGAAAAAGCTAGGAGGCTGAAACTCTGCAGGTGTGTAGGGTACTATCCACCCTACAAAGGGGTAGGGCAATCCTGGTTCTGGCTTAACTGCCAGTTTCAGTATGACCGTTTATTGTTTTAGCTTTCCCTATGCATTTCAAGCATGTTTCTGCATAGAGAAATAATAACCCTGGAAAGTTGTTTTTCTCCAAGAGGGAAAAAGCTAGGAGGCTGAAACTCTGCAGGTGTGTAGGGTACTATCCACCCTACAAAGGGGTAGGGCAATCCTGGTTCTGGCTTAACTGCCAGTTTCAGTATGACCGTTTATTGTTTTTAGCTTTCCCTATGCATTTCAAGCATGTTTCTGCATGGAGAAAAAATAACCCTGGAAAGTTGTTTTTCTCCAAGAGGAAAAAAGCTAGGAGGCTGAAACTCTGCAGGTGTGTAGGGTATTATCCACCCTACAAAGGGTAGGGCAATCCTGGTTCTGGCTTAACTGCCAGTTTCAGTATGACCGTTTATTGTTTTAGCTTTCTTTTTGCATTTCAAGCATGTTTCTGCATAGAGAAAAAATACCTGTGGAAAGTTGTTTTTCTCCAAGAGGGAAAAAGCTAGGAGGCTGAAACTCTGCAGGTGTGTAGGGTACTATCCACCCTACAAAGGGGTAGGGCAATCCTGGTTCTGGCTTAACTGCCAGTTTCAGTATGACCGTTTATTGTTTTAGCTTTCCCTATGCATTTCAAGCATGTTTCTGCATAGAGAAAAAATAACCCTGGAAAGTTGTTTTTCTCCAAGAGGGAAAAAGCTAGGAGGCTGAAACTCTGCAGGTGTGTAGGGTACTATCCACCCTACAAAGGTAGGGCAATCCTGGTTCTGGCTTAACTGCCAGTTTCAGTATGACCGTTTATTGATTTTAGCTTTCCCTATGCATTTCAAGCATGTTTCTGCATAGAGAAAAAATAACCCTGGAAAGTTGTTTTTCTCCAAGAGGGAAAAAGCTAGGAGGCTGAAACTCTGCAGGTGTGTAGGGTATTATCCACCCTACAAAGGGGTAGGGCAATCCTGGTTCTGGCTTAACTGCCAGTTTCAGTATGACCGTTTATTGTTTTAGCTTTCCCTATGCATTTCAAGCATGTTTCTGCATAGAGAAAAAATAACCCTGGAAAGTTGTTTGGG